>NC_142635.1:9498257-9801287 GCF_059453375.1 Lepisosteus platostomus | reverse complement strand
ACCACCTCAATTCATCATGTTCACCCTGTCAGTGTCAGATTCAGGTCTCATCAGCTTTTTTTTTTACACTGGCACCAGGAAGCAGACAGCTTCATGTCTCTGTTCTGTGTTGATGAGATAAAGGAAGTGTTTTTTACAGCCATAACGCAGACCTCATCTGGATTCTCTGTTGGATTCTAGCTTGTGATTAACTTTGCCATGATTCCGGAGGGAGCAGGTGATACATGTAATTCAAGCGGGGGGGTCATGAAGTTCTGCTGTTTAGGGAATTTGATGTTGTCTCATCTTCTTTATTTTTGCCTATTTATTTTAATGAGTTGCCTTTCTAGTGTCAGGTCTGTCTTTTTTTCCCCATCTTGCTTTTTTAAAGTACATATCAATCTCCGAATTGTGAAAATTGTAAACAGTTGGGTCTACCTGACAAATGCAAAGCAGGTTGCGCATTAAAAGGTTACGTGTGAGGTTTTGATAGATGCAGGTTAGGCTCCGCTGTCACCTGCTGCATAAGAACATGAACAGAAGATTCCAAATCAGAAGAGGGTGTTCAGCCCATGTTTTGTCTTTTTGTAAACTCAGTAGTGTGCTCTACATTACATGGCCCCAGCCCATGAGGAAATGCGAACATGTTAAGAAACATTCTTATTTTCTCAATAAAGCTTATCCATAGATCGTCCTCGGTGAGATTTCAGATCGGTCTCTTTGGAAGGATGGTTGGATAAAAGAATGACAAAGCCTTTACTTTGATGTTTTCCATTAGGAGGATTTTAAAAATTTTTCTCACCTACTTTTTTGCACAAAAATTAATATCTTTAAACTTGACACTTCCAGCACATGGAACACCTCAAATACTTTTTCCTATATTCTAACAGTCTTATCTAACATGTCTTAGTTTACATTGCCTCGGCCATGGCCAAGGGACAGAGGAATAGCAAACACCACTTCAATTCAGTGAACATTATTTTGTATGTCCTTGTGATAGCAGAGACAAATAGAGTCAGGTTATTGCAGATACAGTATGTCTTTGTTGTGAGGAGCTCTGTATCTCGCCTAAGGCCAAGACTAATTGATAAGCGAGATATCCCAGAAAAATCCAGAAGAAGAACTTGGTGAAGATTAGAAAGCCTGAGCTGATTATAAACTCTTGAGCGGAAACAAAAGGCCTCTCTTCCTTTTTCACGCTCTGTGGAATAGGCAGCAGGTGTTTGTGACAGGTGTCTGATTGTGCCTCACAGAAACACATTAAAATAGCAAACAAATTGATGCATTTTGTGGGTTTCATGTGATTGGTGTTGGTACTGATGGATGTTATTATCAAGGGATACGGTAGCTGGATTCGGTGGCTGCATAGCACAGGTGTTCTCAGTGGAGGAGAGAAAAGAAAATTCCAGTGTAAGAACCTGCAGCATTGTAACAAACAATCTTGGGCCGTTACAAAGCCATGAGAATTGGCGTGTTGTCATCAAGATGCCCGTCCATCTTTTAGACTTTTTTTAGCATCAAAAACGCTACTTGTCCTGGTGAAGGCTGCAGACATGAACAGGAGAGGAACGTGCAAGCTCCCCACGGAATGATCTCCGGTCTGGAATCAAACTGAAGAGCTGCAAGAAAGCAGCGTAAAAAACGCAACCTCGTAGATGGCATATATAGAGCGCCTTACAAATGCATTTCCCCCCCTCCAGTGACGTCTCATTTTGTTGAATTATAAATGTTGTACTGTATATACTGTACCTTTTTAAAATGAATATTTAATCGTGACTTGAAAGCTCAAGCCAAACACTTTTACAGGAGAAAAAAATTAAAATTCAGCGAACACCGCAAAGAACAATTAAAAACTAAAATACATCGAAACCATAAGTTAATATAGTACAATTTAATACTTTTGCAAGGCACCCTATATTTTTAATGGAAAAGATAAAGATAGGCTGCTTTGTGATACTTCTAAACCTTAATTAAATGTAACAGAACCTGTTCTTGGAGAAGTAATTGCATTTTATCTTTTATTTAACAACCATTTTAATGTGTGTCCTAACACAGTATTGCTCCCAGTAATGAAACACGACTTGAAGTCCCGCATCACAGCTGTGTGCTGTACCATAAATTATAAATATGCACTCTTTTACATAAGGGAACAGCAGAGGTTACAGGGATTGAAATAACACTACCTGCAAGACACTCGCAAGAGTAAAAAATATTTTGTTTTGGAAGGGGGAGTAATGTTTTGATAAAGCAGCCTTCCTCAGGCAGTCCAGACTTGAGACTGTAATGTATGTTTACATGCCAGTAAGAATTATGGTGCTTTGCCACACAATGGAATGAGGCATTCCACTGACCTTATAAGAAAAGACACCTGAGATTTTCTGTGTATGTCTGGCTGTTTCAGTAATGAGAAATGAAGGGCAATTGTCAGATTCCCTTTATGTGCTGAATGGACATAAACAGGGAAAATGCCAAGCCATGTTATGTATCCCCATGCAAAACATTCTAATTAAACATCCTACTGCTTATACCCTAGAGACGTTTCTTCATTCCCAGCCATATTAATGAAGTAGATGACTACCTTTTGTTCCACTACAGTTTACTACATGATAAACACAGCATTTTAACTGCATTTTAAAATGATGAATCATTTTGTGATAGGGTTTACTTTTAATTTTAAAAGTTTAATTATGCTTATCTGACATGCTTGTTACATTTTTCTTTTCTCTTTGTCTTTTCATGATTTCTTTCTTTTTTTAGGGAAAACAAAATACGCTCAGAAAAAAAAATGTTCTTTTCTCCGTTTTCTTTTTTGCTGTAGTGGACGGGCTGTACGTTGGTACTTGGAAATTGTCATCCATGTTAACTTCAGAGAAGTGCTTAAAAGAGCGATGTGTTTTTCTTTCAGTAAATTGAAAGACACGAGCAGAGGCCACAGAGTAAGGAGGAAAAAAAACACATTCGTTTTACAAAAGAGGGATATAAAATGCCACACCAAACCACTGTAAATGTCACAAAACACTAAGGAGGCTGTAAAAATGATTAACGAACAAATGTTGTGGCTCCTTAGCCCAATTTAGATTGCAGTAAACTGTGATCTTTGCAAGTTTGTATTAAAAAGTGATGTCTCTCCTTCCCCAGGAAGCAGAAATGACACATTTATGAGATGTATAAAAATTAATTAATTAATTGCTTACACTCATATACCATAGCACTTTTCTGGATACTCCACTCAAAACGCTTTCCAGGTAATGGGGATCACCTCCACCACCACCAATGTGCAGCCCCCACCTGGATGATGCGATGGCAGTCATAGTGCGCCAGAATGCTCACCACACATCAGCTAATGAAGTAATGAAGCCAGTTCAGAGATGGGGATTATTAGGAGGCCATGATTGGTAAAGGACAGGGGGAAATTTAGCCAGGACGCTGGGGTTACACCCCTACTCTTTTCAAGAAATGGCCTGGGATTTTTTAATGACCACACATTAGTCAGGACCTCGGTTTTACGTCTTATCCGAAGGATGGCACCTTTTTTACAGTATAGTGTCCCCGTCACTATACTGGGGCATTACGATCCACATAGACCTCAGGGTGAGCGCCCCCTACTGGCCCCACTAACACCAGTTCCAGCAGCAGACTTTTTCCCCGTGGAGATCTCACATCCAGGTACTGGCCAGGCTCACACCTGCTGAGCTTCAGTGGGCTGCCAGTGGAGAATTGCAGGATGATTTTGTCTGTTGGCCAAAAAAGGCTCCTTACTCACGAAATGGTTACATTAAATAGCATAACAGCATTACGAAATGTATTTCTTATGTGCTGTGAATGATGTTGAGCTGGTTTTAGTTTTAAATGTGTCATTTTAAGTTGCTTGTGATTGCTTTTTTGCCTCCTGAACCCCCTATTTCAAGCTTTCCTAATAATACAGAAACACTGGAATCAGCTCTGGAACAAGGACTACATAGTGGCACAGTGATTAGCATTGCTGCCTTGTAGGGCCTGTGGAGCCTGTATGTTCTCCCTGTGTTCGTGTGGTTTTGTTCTGGGTGCTTGGTAGGTTCATTGGCTTCTGGAAAAATTGGCCTGGGATGTGAGTGTCTGTGTGTCCACCCTGAGGTGGAGTGGCATCTCATCCAGGCATCCCTGAATTTGAAAATGTTTGGATGGAGTTATAGCAGAAAAGTGTCCATATATTTTGCCAAAAAACAGGGCTTCAGAAGGCCATTACCAGCAAACAGCTCATTTTCGTATTCACCAAGACCCTGTAGCAGGAGTTTTGAAAAATATTTGCGGAACTGGGGCAACATTCAGAGTCCCCTTTTCAATCCTTCCAGCCAGTGTAGGAATCATGTGGTTTTATCACGTACCGAGATCTTAATACCTTTGTAAGTAGAGTCTTAAAATCGGAAGCTTTTTGTTTAATATTGACTCGGTTCTGTAATCCATTTTCAGAAGCTACCCACATTTGTGCAATTGAGACATCAATGTGTTTGGAGCTTTGCAACAGATCTTGGGGTTTTGCCGGCAGACATAGAACAGGCCATGAAAATGGGATTGAGTGTTAAATTGAATTATAATCCAGTACAATGCGCCATTGTGGCAGGTGTGAAGTCTGATGTGTGTGGAGGTCTGGTACTGACGACAGTATGCAATTCTTATGTGTTGAATAACACTGAGCTGGAGCTCTGCAAATCTCCAGATCACCAAGAGTTTGGAATTGATAAGGAGCCCAGAGGAGTATAAAAATTATTCAGGATAGGTCTTTTTGCAGTACTTGGTTAGAAATAAAAGGTGAGGAACACTACAGATTTGCATTATCCTTGTCTTTTTTATTCTGGATTCAACAAAATGGTTCCTTTTGTCATAAATATCCTATTCTGTAATTTTGTAAATGGTAGTTGCATCATCTGCATTCTGTAGAGCACACTGTTCAGCTGCTACTGATTGTAAGACTGTGGACTGTGCTGGGTTGCGTAATAATGTTCCTGCATATTTAAGCCACTTCTTAAATAGAATCTGAAGGAGCAGTACAAACTGAATACCCACCTGCACTAGGAACACATGTGGTAAGCACAATTTCTGAGGCAATGAGTAACAAACAGTGTATAACCCATTTAAAATGAGCGAGCACTTGCCCTTTCCTGATATGAAAAATTGGCACTGGAAAAAAAATGCATTAAAATGTACACATTTGCTTTACTAAATGTAATTTTGACAATCGATGATGTTCGGTGTTCATTTCAGACAGTAGAAATTACAGCTTGTTCATGGGTTGATAAACTTTTACTCTCCATTCTAAGGAATGAAGCTCTCTTCGTTTTGAAGGAATCTGTGTTCTTATTGGCACTTGAGAAGCAGGAATTTTGTTGATGGCAGTGATGAAAGTGCCAAGGTAATTAAAAATAAGTAACCATGTTCTTGAACACTTTACTGATTAAATTCCAATGTTTGGACTCATCGCCTTTCGCTGTTAATGATGTGAAAGGAGTACAGTTTGTATTCGCAACAGAGTACTGTACTGGCATTCATCCTTGAAAAAGAAGGATTTGTCAAATGAAGAAATGTACATTCAGTATGTTGCACAGCTGCACATATAAACTGCTTGGCAAACAATTGCAAAGATATATTTTGCTCCTTGACACTTTTTTAAATGGATTATTATTAGTGTATTGCAACACTGCACCTAAATAGGATCAGCCCACAGTATAAACAAAATATTGTAGAATATACTGCATGTGGAAGAATACCTGCTTTTAGGCTTTGCCACCTACTTATTGTATCAAAGCATTAATTTGTGGTCAAATATCAAAACAATTTCATTGAAAACTTTGTAGCACTTAACTTATGAGGCTTAAAAGCAATTTTTATATTTTTGTTTAGATAGCTGCCAGTGGTTTCATTTCAGTTTGCCCTTTTGTTAGTTTAGTTTAAGTCTGATGACTAACAAGAGAAGTCTTTACTTCTTTTATATACTGTAGCAGAAAATGCTTGTAGCCTCAACTTGGTATGTGGGTTTGAGGTATTTCCTTAAAATATTCACCACTCTTCTTAATATGAAACAGCATCACAAAGTGTATGTGAACTTTGAAGGACATGTGTGAAATGTCACATATGCCTTCCAGTATTTGGTGAGCAGCTACCTTTAGGCAGTTTCTGTTTTGACTTTTGCAAATAATTGAATTAGTAATGAAAAGCTTTGGATTTTCTGGTTTTCTAACCAAAGGTTATGGATTCCTGCTGCAACTTACAGGTCTACTCCAAAGCGTGTTGGTTTTTAATTGTGCGATCCATAAATTTGTTTCATTAACACTGTAGAGTCTTCTGCTTTTAGTCTTTAAATTTTAGGTTCCGTGTGAAAAGGGACAGGCTTGACTTGATAAATAGCTGTTTATGTGAACAGGTGCTCCATTTCCATTCTTATTTGGCTGTGAATGGAGAAGACCTTTGAAAAGCTCTAAAGCCTTGAAAAGGAGTTGAGGTGGTCCCAACAGGCTTCTTCTACGATAGAAATGTTACTGTTGCATGTAAATTCCTCTGGGGTTTATTCAAAGGATATTCTGTTTTTTTTTATATTTCTGACATCAAGGCCGAAGAACTGTTGTTGGTTCTGTTGAGTCAGTTATTTCTCCTTTCCTTCAGTTTTGAGGAAAATAAGCTTTAAAGCCATTTGCTTTGTTTTTCAAGGGGGGTGACGTTGCTGGAGGTCACTCACTGGCAAAATGCAATATGTTTTGAGGACATTTCGAAGGATAATTGGCTCCAACATAAAACCCATTTTCAAACTGATTCCATGCAACCTGTGTCAGTGTAATCAGGCAAATGTTTTGAATTCTTTTTTAAGCAAAAATCCTTGAGATTGTCTTTCAGATCAAGGATGGTTCAAATGTTTGCCCTTGAAACTAATTCACAAACTGTTTTCTTTTGTGGTTATATGTCAAGTGACGGTGAAAACTGAAAGCTGATTGGCTGGAAACTATCCTGCTGTGCTACGTTTTCAGCGCTTTGAAGTGCTTTTGCATTACTGCATTTCTCTGAACTGTAGCCTGGTATGATGTGAGAGATCGTCCAAATGAAAATTCTGTGAATTTGTACATTTTAATCTAGTTAAATGTACCCTGCCTCCAAAATGCTGACTTGCAGATCTACTATAACTTTTAACTTTTGCAAGTTGCTGTATTTTACAACTATTATGCACTTTCATGAAAGACACTCCATGAATTAGAGCGTATAAATTAGAACATGTAGGACTTTTTCTCTTTGCTTTGGAAAATGTATTGCTCCCTTATGGAAAAAAGATACTGTACTGTATATGTAGAACTACGTTTGCCCTGGAGGTCTGGATTCATCACTTGCGTATGTAAAATACAGTACAACTAAGGGCTTTATAATGTTGGACTATTTATCATAATGTAGAGAAATGCACACTTATAGCTGATTGCATCAGTTGTTTCTGCTCATACGGTCTCTATAGACTACATTACACGGTTGCTGGCCACTGATAAAAAGAAAGAGGGGAAAGAGAGTCGGAGAAAAATCCCGACAGTAGGGTATGTACAGCATGTTGGGAAAATCAGTCTGTTGGAGTGTTTCTGTAATGGCTCCCTACAGTATAATGATCTGCACTGACTTCCCAATTGAGGGGTTTAGGGTGCAACAGGTTGGGGTAGAATAATGGCCTATGACTGTGCAAAAATAGGTTTGGGGAAACTTCTTCCCAGTCCCATCAAATAGATCACAGCTCCTGTCTTTTCTACACCTTTCTTTTTTAAACAGAGATATTTTGCTAATTTGTTTTGAGTTCTGGATGTCATTATTCAGGGAGCCAAATCAGAGGTAAATAACTGCAAAATAGAATTGACTTACTCTGTATTGTTAGCTAAGCAGCTAAGGTAGCCAAAGGATGACATCAGCCTGGTTACTCTGTTTTGTCCCCCTGAGGTACAGATTTCAGATATGAAGAGATGCATCTCCATTTCCATACTTTTCCTGTTGTTCCCGGTAAGCTAAAATGTTGTTGAATTGTCTTGTTCATTCATACAGTATGCCTATGAACTGTTGTCCAACAAGGATAACCATAGGCAAAATATACAGTATTATTGTATTACAAGCAGCACATTAAAAATTTTAATGAATGCTTTTAAGTGGAAAAGTGGCAATAAGAGCAAAACGTACTTCTCTTCATAAACGAAAATATCCAGCTCAAGCGCCTTATTTTCGATTATTCTTTTGACCTGTGCTTGCTCTAAAATTTAATTTGTTCACTTAGCTACAATAGGTTGAGGGATATTTAAATGCCAGTGATCAAATGCAGGTTAATCAATATAGAGAGGCAGATATTGTTTTTTTCTTTGATGCTCCAGTTCAAGTACAAGAATAATAAGCACAGTAAACGTGCATTGTTTTTTAAAGAAAATTCATATAACTAATCTTACTTTCCATTCCAGTGCTAATCATCAATAAGGGTTTTTGTGACTCTTATATAACAAAACTTCATTGCACTTTTACAGCAGTTAAGTGCAGTGATAGGTTCATGTGATGTACAGTACCTGAAACGCAAGTAGTGTTATTGCATAACATTGCATTGAAAAATGAGCAGATTGTCTGGTCTCAGCCAGATCCTTCTCAAAATAAAGAAAGAAGAAGATGTTATGGAATTGTAATGTCTAGATACACCTAAAGAAGCCATGTTGAACTATTTGCTAAATTACTAAATTGTCTGAACTTATGAATAAAAACTATTTTATAGTGAAGGATTATCTTGTTGTCACTCAAGATATGGGTTACAATATATGGTTTAACAGCAGTTATGTTTTAATTGTATGCATCAGACCCCACATTTTTTTGGTGGTACTGATGCCAAGCATTAAAATCCCCTTTTACTCTCCATTTCTCTCATTGTATTAAAAGATACAGATATGTTTTGCAGTCAACCAAAGGCTATCTGATAATTGAATAAATTGAAGTAGGCATTAGTCAGATCGAGCATCAGTGACAGGTTTCATGGTGCTGTAATGTCTTAGCAGTTGGGTGCAATTGTACCTTCCTCAGATATTTGAAAAACTGCTTTGACAAGTTAAGTCCCCTGTGACTATATTGAACGAGTTATTTCTCCCCAACATGCATATTGAAAACCATTGAGAGATGAATAGCCTCTGAATTTGCCACATCTAAACCCAGTGGATTAACACTTTTTAAATCTGTTGGTGGAAGGAATTAGTTCAAGAAATCCCTGGAGTGTTGAGAGATTTGTGAAACATTATTTAGGAGAGTCTTGCATGAGCTGAACACGATAGGATGCTTTGCAAATACAGAGCTTTTTTTTTGGGGGGGGGGGCTGTATCAATCATTCCTTATTGTACTTTAATGTGGCTGCTTCTGGCCTCCACTGTAAATACCAGTGCTTGTCTTCTATGGGCTGAAAAGACAACTCGACTGCATAGCTCAGCTCGTACTGCATCTTCACAGACTGCATTAGTCAGTTTTGAATTAATTTGTACAACAGTAACTCGTTCTGTGTTATTTGCATCGATTGTCATTATTTCGTCTGTTACAAATGCGCATACTTTGAGACTTCCAGGGCCTTTGTTAATCTTGGCATTTTGTTGGTATTGACAATTTAAGCAAAAGGCCCACAATGCATGAAGAGCACATCTCTCAGCCTGACAGCCTTCATCATGATAATGCACCAGAATTTTATACCATGTCACAAAATGTTACTTGTGATGCCTTTGTATTCCCAGCCATAATGTACCATGCTGAATCATAAAAGCTATAGATCGGCTTTATTCCCACTGCAGGGCTTTGTTTAAAACTGGGAACGCCTTGTCTGCTGTAGGAGTATACAAGGCTAAAATAACCTTCCAGAAGCCAGAAGATCTTTTGTGATTTGCGTTACTGCTGCTTACTAAAAGTCCAGTTTGTATTTTTGAGAAGGAAAGAGAAAAAAAAACTCTATTCTCTGCTTATCCTCAATCCCCGGCTCTTCCTTGAAAAAGGAAGGTCCTTAGTTCAGTGATATTTCTTAATAAAAGACCTGGTTCATGGTTAAGCATAACCAGAAAAAAGTACTAAAATAAAAATTCATCTGCAAGAACTTGCACATTTGCATTGATGTAATTTTCATGCAGTCAAATCTGAAAACAAATAGAAAACACCAATCCATGCACTGCTTCTGCATTATTTTCACTGCAAGTCGTGTTTTAAAAGACTTGAGCAAAAGCATCTGCAAGGGGGAACAAAAAATGTTTGAATGTCTCAATGCTTCACTTAATACAAATTCTGATATTCAGCACTAGAGTGGATCTATTTTGTTCTGAAGTGTTTCACCATGAAATGTCACTTATTTTGCAAAGTGCTAGCTAGACTGAGAATAGTTGTTACTTAATATGTGCTGTCTCATTTTGAAAGCTAATTTCGTTATATGAGCTTGTAGTCATCTTTCATTGATAATACACTGTGACTGTGCAATCTGTGTCCTATAGAGTAACCTGAGGCTATGTTGTATAGTATTGTTTTTGTTGTTGATTCAGAGACTTCAGGAAATGTTTATATAGAGTTCAGATTGAAAACCTTGTGATCTTCTTTCCTCTATAATGTTGCTATAGAAATTATTTACAAAGCTGCCAAGAACTCATACAGTTTGTTTATCGCACTACAAATGATTTCATCCCAGTTCCAGTTTATTATTATCCAGGCTGGTTAGCTGACTGAACATTAATGATCAAATATTTAGGTTTTAATGGTATCTTTTTTCTGAATGTTACCATTCATAATACTGCACTGAAGAAAAATCCAGGTGTGTTCACTGCTTCTTAGAGATTTCATGGCCCTGTTTTATGACCATCCTCTTGCACTTCCAGCAATTTATAGTGCTCTAAGAAATGAACTACACTTCATGTCTCTCGAATTCTGAAAACTTTTAAACCCAACATGACTGTAATCTTCTTTTCATGCACAAAAGTTCTACATTATTCATTTTACAGTTTGGCACTATGTCGTAAAAGGAAACAATTCTTCCTCTGACAAGTTTAGCCATCTGATATCCATCCATTATGCCATTCTTCAATCTGCAGATGTAGAAAGTCTTCAATCTTTCCTCAAGGTCCATGTTGATTCTACAGCAGACCTTTAAAATTCCTGATGCTTTAGTGTTCACAGAAGGACACCTCTTCAAAATAATTGTCCTGCATCTGTAGACTTAGTCCAAGGGTATTCATATTATTTTCTTGTTAAATGTATTTTTAACATTGCATTCCATCTTTTAGATCACAGAATAGTTCTTCACAGATAAATACATATTCTTCAAATTACATTACATTATGTCAGTGTGGACATGAATAAACCTTGCGAAATTTTAAAATATACAGTAAAGGCCTTACTCTTAGTAGCATTATCATCAAAGACTTGACAAAGACTTGGTTTAATTCTTTTATGATTGACCCATTTACTTAATTAAACTTTTACTTTTTCAAAATCCGTAGGACTGTGAATTTCAGGACTCATATTTCACAAATATCTAAAGTGAATGATAAAAAGGCAATTGGCATTTTATTTCCAAAGGTTTTTGGAGTGCAGAAAAGATTTTGAAAATTTGTAGGTTATAAACCAGTTAATTTAACCATTAAAATTAATCCTCAGATTAAAAATAAAATTAAATTAGTTTTAAAAATGATTCAGAAGGTACATTAGAGATTTAATACTTTAATGCTTTTCAAGAAGAGTTACTTTGTAATTTACAGATAACTTGCCACATCATTGCTTTGCTTGTGTCTTAAAAAAAGTCATTGATCCTTCAGTCATATCAAAGAAATTTATCAGGCTGGTCTCTCACTGTCTGGAGTCTAGGCATTTGATCAGTTTTTCTCATTAAAAATGCATTTTGTTGTTTCGCGACGGTCCACCCGATCAATTGCAAAGTGCAGTTTTGGGGGAAAGAAGATGAGTCAGTTGCACAGACTTTAAAAACAAATCCTTTAACTGATCCGCAGTTCATTTGTACTGAAGGGTTAAACAGTTAAAAATATTTTTTTCAGATATTTCAAATTATAACCCCGGATGCCAATCTTTGTGCCACAAACCCACACAGCGAGCCGGGGCTTTTCTATACAATCCCCACTAAAGTAAGTTTAGAACTTTTGCTTCTAACCTTTTAATTAAATGACAACACAGTGGGTTACACTGAAGCATGGGTCCAGACCACCACCAGTGCCTGTATTCTTCAGAGCTCGATCCTGCAGTCAAGCCATCCATGTTCAGAATACTCGAATATGGCCACACAGCTGGGTGACAAAAGATAAGCCACATCTTTAAGCCAAAAATAAATTAAAAAAAAACTTTTATTTTTTCCAAATGGATGCGCAGAAATTGGAGGCATCAAGCAGACTGCAATCATCTCTCCTGTCATCACCAGTCATCCTTGTTCTGGTTGCATGTATTGTGCCTTAAGTAATCTCGTTGAAATAAGTCCACTCCTCTCTTAACACAAAAGTTCAGGCCTCTTAATATTCTTTGACAGCTATATATATATATTTCCATATAAATGAAGGTTTATTGCCTCAGACCTCTTTTTACTAATAACTTCTCCTGCTTCTTACTTTCTGTCATTCTTGACTCAAATTGGACCAGTGATAACCAAAGATCTAGAGATTCTGATCTGCACTGTTGGGATTTAATGTAAATTATCCCCTGATTTTTAACCATTCATGATCCCAGTCCAGCGTGTTCAAAGAACAGCTTATATACAGTAAGAGCTTGATGTTCTAAAACAGTACTGCCTGTTATAATCTTATGTTTTCTTTCCCTGTTTATTTGCTACCATTTCCTTAATAACGTTTTCCCTAGATTGTGATTTTGTTTTATCCCTTTTCTTTTAAGGGGGGTAAGTGAAATCTGCTATCTCAAATGTTTTATCCATCTGCCACCCTCTAAAGAAAAGGGGCATTTCCACTCTTAAGTGCACTGTGCGAGGACAGTTCTTTTCATTTTAAAAGTGTATCACTAGACTGACAGATTTACCAATTTCTGCAACAGCATCTGATGAAACACAATTCGGTGTGAGACAAGGAAATGAAAGATTATAGATTTCTGGGATCCCGAAGGGAGTTTTGTTTAAAAGGCGTCGTGAAAGAGGGTCACCATTGTTAGCAGATCTTTCCCTTTCTTGACTTGAGAAGTCTCCCCCTTTTTGTTTTTTCAGAATTCCTAGCTTTGTAACAATGACATGATGCTCATCTGTTTAACTTTATTTGGATTTTTCAAAGAACGATCTGGCCTTTCAAATTCCCTGGTCTCCTTTAACTCAAGTAATGTTGAAGTTGTTGTTTATGCTCATTTCTAATATGGAACAAACATTTAGAGGTGATCTTGGTGTATAACACTTAGCTAGTCATTTACTGGAAATGTAAGGAAATTGCACAACTTCCTCTTAGGGGAGAAAACTGTACCATAATTCTAAATTGAAGCCTTATACATAAATAAGGAGAGAAAGGGACCATGGATATTAGGCTCTGGCAATTTGTACTATAAATCACTTAATGAATTATTAATACTTACCAGTCTATTGCTAAACTCTAAAAAATGATAACACTTTTGAAAAAAAAGTGTAGACTGGTACCAAACACTTTAGTTTTTTTGCCACAGCTTTATAAATTAACTAACAAGGAGGAGATGACAGATGTTTTAAAATTTGTTATCTGCCTATATTTTATTTCAGGAGCTGAAGATGTTATAAATGTAGGATTGGAATTTTTGGATTACTCATGCCAGGGGAAATTATATACATTAACTAGAGAAGGTTCTTCATAGCATTTCTAGGTACCAACTGCTGTCTGTGTCATTTCCTTCCGAAAATCAATCATAAATGTAATATTTCAAACTAGCTGTGATATTCTGTCCCCATGCCTGCAGAGCCTCTGAATGTGTGAAGGAATAAAGCTGTTGTCAAGTGCCCTGGACACTAAATAAAGCCGAGCAATGTGAATAATAAGAATAGTGAAGTTGTGTTTTATCTGTAAATGAAGTAGATATTTTCCTATAAATCAGAACTTGGTTTTCCTACTGACTGCTTAGTGTGCTTGTTTTGGGTTATCATCAACTTAAAATATGAAGAAGGTGTTTAAGTGTGCTTCTAGTTTACATGACCAAAGTGCTTCTAAGACAATACCTAACTTATTCTTAAAAAACATGTGTTGGTAAGCACATGTATTTGCAAACATTTCTTACGTTACCCACATCAACAAGAAGGGTGATCTTTTATAAAATATTGTAATAAGCCATCTATAATTTAGACTGAAATAGCCACTTTAACTTTAATTGCTGCCTTTTACATTTTTTTTTCAAAATTTTGTCATTCTACTTAGAAAGAATTTCAGTTGCTTTCAAACATATCTTAACCTGTGTTCTTTCTGTAACCTAGATTTAAACATTGTTTTCTATTTGTGTTTTCTATGTATGGCATTTTAATATAACCTTTTTATTCAGCTTTAATATCCAGTATCCAGCTAAAAATGGTGTCTCAGTTGGTGGGATGTAAATACAAAATAAACGCATACACATTTGTAATTTGAAATTTATTGATAATTGGAATACCCAAACTGAAGACTTCTATGGATAAGATTACAGGCAATGCAGACCTAAAGAGGAAAAAGGGAAATCTGTGTCTAGATTAGGTATTCAACTAAAATATTGAATATTCGGAGGGAGCACCTTCGTCTGCAATTACAGCTGTAACTTTGCACACCAGCTTGGTGCATTTGTTGCCTGCTTTTTGGGGATAGCTTCTGAATTGCAGTTTCGAAGTTTCGCAACAGGATTCTAGCCAGGACTTTGAGGGGCCACGCAAGGCATTTATTTTCTTATTTTTGAGTCACTCCGGTTGAGCGTTGTGCTTTGGATCGTTGACCTGCTGAAAGTTTACCTTTTGCCCCCCGTTTTAAGTTTTTACTGGACTGATATGTAGGCTTTCGTCTAGGGTTTGCCACTTCTGTGCTGAACCCATGTTCTGGAAAGGCTGGGAAGGGGGGGCATCCTCATATCGAGATGCTGCCGCCACCATGCTTGACTGCAGCGATGTCTTTGACTGCAAGATGTGCTCAGTTGGGTCTGCACTAAACATCCTGTAACTCTTGGCATTTAGACTGAAAAGTTCTCTATATCATCTCATCCAACAATATGACCCTTTGCCGTGTTTATTCAGTACCACTCAGGTATATTGTTGTAAACTCCGTGCAGGATTTGAAAAAACCTATGCTCCTTCTTGCCACCCTGCCATAAAGACTGTTCTGGATACAGTTGACTGAATCTCCCACCTCAGCCATTGAACTCTGTGGCTCTTGCAAATTTTCATCACTATCCCACACCAGATCTCTCTTTGCCTGGCTGCTCAGTTTGGAGGGCCAGCTTGATCATGCCAGTGTCTCTTTGATGCGATACACCTTCCATTTCTAGATGTTTAAGACTGTGCTCACAGATATATTCAGAAGCTTCTCCTCTTTGCTCTCTCGATCTGTGCTTTTCATATACTTTATCGCTAACTTGCTTTGAAAGCTCCAAAGCCTTCATGATTTGTTCTTCACTTGAAATTCACTGCCGGACCAAGGGACTTCATAGAGACAGATGATTTTATTCAAAAATCATTCAATAACCATTGTTCTTGTCTGTAGAGGCCACTCAACTAATTGTGCACCTAAATTGAGGTTTTACACAGGTTTGAATACTTACAGTATGCAGTCTTGACTTCTCCATGTTTCTTTCATATTAACTGTCTGCTTTTTATTTTTGCTTTTTGCCTTGAATATGTGGAGCAGGTTGTCCGCATAAGAAATATGACTTGCTACTTCAAAGAGGCATGACCGCAAGCTTTAAAGGAACCAAATTTGAAAACTATGCAAGAGGCTTCTTCCTCTCAAGTGTCCAATTCACCTATTGAATTAATTTCTGCACAAGTTACCTTAGATATGCAGATTTATTTCCAAATACTTATTCTTCTGCCAGGACAGTGAGGTAGTGCACCATTGTTATACTGATAAAAGAAATTAAGTGTTCAGAGTTACAGATTAAAATAAATCGGTGTATCTACAGTTGAATCCGTGGTCCACTTAGTATTATGGACTTTAAAAATTCGGCTGATTTTTTTTTCTTTAAGGGGACATTATTGTAATTTTTAATTCTTTTTTTTTTAATTTTCCTTTCCATTAAACTCTATCCTCAGTGACCCCAATCACAAGTGTGGTTTTCTCTTCCCGAGAGCTGAAATGTCAAGTTATCTTGCCATGCCTATGGATTCAGGGAAGAAGCTAAATCTCCCTTGTTAAAGAGAAGGTGGGGGGAATGTTTTGCCACCTTCCCAGGAACGAGAGGTTGTTTTTTTTTTACGTGGCTCCGTTCTGTCCCTCCTTCCTTCACCTCGGCTGCTGACAGATTACAGTAGAATCGATTACCAGCATCGGGTGGCCTTGCTCCTTCAAAAGGCACATAATGCATCTTCACAGAATTTTGGCCATCAATATCAGCTTAATAGAATGACAGCAACGACATCTAATCACAGCAGTGCTGACAGCCCATAAATCCTTGGCTAATGTGGCTCAAGTACAGTAGCATATGGACGGGCGCAGATATTCTATAAATAGTGTCGGCAGGACTGAATGTTCTGCAACTTTTGTAAATGATCTTATTGTCCCTGTGCATTCTAGTGCATACAACAGGAATGTGTAACCCTTTCTATTCTCCAACCTGTCTGCGTTGTGAAATAGCTCCTTAAACCTCCCTTGTTATGGATTGCTCCTTCCTGGGAGACAGCGACGCTGCCATGCTGAGATAAAATACATTGCCCTAATGCATTTATCCTGGATTCATGCTCGAGTGCTTGCTCACAATGTTAGAGCTGTTTACGAACTTTATGATGAATGTATTTTAATCGCGCAGCATAATGCAAAAAAAAAGTTCAAAGTTGGCAGCCAGTGATCAAAAGCTCTCATCCAAAAATACATCTTCTTAAATGTATGTCTTATGTATTGGCACACTGGAAAACGCTGTGGGAAAGAGTTAAAATAAATGTTCTTTTTTTCCCCACTCCCTAATTCTTTTTTAATGTGGCACACATATCATGTCATATTTAATTGCCTGTAGGCAGCTCCTTTCAGATTTAATCAAAACATTAATACTTTTGAACCCTGTCTATAAAGAGAGAGAAAAAAAATGTGGTTAAATAAAAAGTTCCCATTTTTGAAATGAGCAACGCATGCTTTCTTTGAGTAGAATATTATGCACGAGTGCAGTGTCGCAAACCTTAATAAAGCAAACTCAGCCTGCTTCAGGGCTGCCAGCTGGGATGTATTCTAGGGAGACTGGAGATCACTTGTTGAAGCTTCAGTAATAAAATAGGAAGCATCACTCTGCTGGTACAGAACTGTTGCTTAACATTGCACGTTCGTAAACCCATCCTCTTAAGGACGCTCCAGCCCTTTCCAGTTCCCCAGATGCCTACTCTGTTCCGGGCTCTGCATTGGTTTCCATACCAGGCGAGTCCAGGACCTGGAAGCGCCTGGTCCCGTCAAGCTTTTAAGTTCCTGTTCCTGCCGGTTCCGACCCGGTTCCCGTTTTTATTCTGTTAGTCTTGGATGGACCGCCCGGTTTTGGATTTTTGCCTTCTCTTGGATTCCCCCTTGGACTTATTTCTGGATTGTTTGCCTCGGCCACACCTTCCCCAAACACCAGCCCCCTGTTTTCATTCCCGACTCCCGCATGCTTTTTCTCCGTGTTTTCCTCACTTTACCCTGGATCGTGTCGTCTGCATAGGGTCCTAAAAGAACACTTTCGTTACAGGAGGCTGTTCACCAGCTCAACGGGTGCAAGCACCTCAAAATTGACCAGCCCATCAACTGCTTCTGCACAACACCTGCTTTCATGAGCGCAAAACCGGAAGTTCACTAGGTTCAAAACAGGCAGGGCAGATACTGTTGGATGACCTACCCTGAATAAAATGGAGTATGTCCTTCCACCTGTGCGTCTCAGTTTCTGAAATTGAAAGGTTTGACAAGACAAACCAACCTACAGACGTCTTTCAGGGCTAAAGAGTTTTCTTCTAATGCCTTTGGTGTTTTACTGTAATTAACCCCCACTATGAATTGACTGTTCTTGTGCGCCCTTTGGATGTCACATACACAGTGAGTCTTTGAGGTGTGAATGTGGTACAGTGGCATAGAAGTTTGTTAATAGAGCACATGCATGCTGACCCGCAGTTAATGTGCTTCTCTCATTGGGGCAGGAGGCACCTTCTTCTTGAAATAACTCATGCATAATGCATTTCTGTGGTCAAAACCGGTAGCTTAACCTTGGGTGTAAAGTGCAGGCATCAACACAGACAGTTCTTGCAAGGTGGAGATGGCTTCAATGAGACACCGGGGATTTCGCAACACAGAATTATTCTTCTCAGCCCTGCATTTACTTAACACGGGTGGACCTTTCCCTTGGCATGTGTTCGGAGCTTGTGATTCCCAGGCTGGCCTGGGGGCCAGCAGGCACTCAGAACTAGTTAGCGGCTCAGCCTGTGCCCTGACGTGAATTCTTAAAAAGAAACATCAAGGATCTTTTCTCAGTTTCCCTGTTGGTATTCCAGGCACACAGCACTGATGAGAAATGTATACGCAGAACTGCATACTGTCCGTAGCAGAACCTAGCTGGCCACCGGACTTTTTTAAGACTAATAATAACTCACAGGTTATTATTGTTGTTCTTGTACATGTTGTGGGGATGATTATTATTAGCAGCAGCAGTAGAAGGAGGTGCATTTATTAGTTCATTTATCTTTCTGCATCAGAGGGCGTGCAAGTCAAGAAAAGTAATTAAAGAAGTACATCTTGCCACAGATGTGATTCTGGATGGCTTAAAGGCCAGTATACTCAGATGTTTTTAGTGCAAAAGTTTTATTTTAAATAATTCCCCTCCAATTGGATGCAAATCTTTCAAAGGAAAGATTCTAATATCTACCAGCCAGTCAACCCAGGGTTATATTTTTATGTTAAATGTTACTTAAACACAGGCATGCTCTCTGTGACAAACATGCCATAGCTGTGTTCAGATGAGGTCTGAAGTTGAAGACAGTTCAATGGGTGTCGAAATACAAAATTTTAAGGTTCATGTTTGGAGCCTTATGATTTTGAATTTGATATTGCATTGCCAGTATATTGCATTATATAACTGTGCTTGCTAATTTTGACAATTACTTTTTGTCAACCGTCTGACAACTCCAATAGAGAATGGATTTGAATTAAGACTTGTGACATTTTAGATTACTTGTAATTATAATCACTCATCTAAGCAGTACCTCTTGCAGAATTTGTAGTTTAATCATGTAACTTTCTACATTCTGTTTTTGCTTCACAGAGTTGCTTTAAATGAGTGAGGCAGTCTCATCAACACAGAAAAAAATATACATGTATGGTCTTGGGTAACTTTCATGTTTACTGTATTTGATTGTTAATTACTGTGGTTCATTAATCTTAATTAACTAATACTGTATATCTTGCCCATCATTTAAATATTCCTAAATCCACATTGCCAAAACAAATTGCAACCTACCTTTGCAAGTGAACAGAACATTTTATTTTTCATGAGAACGTTTGGCTTAACTTTGCAAGAAACATTGCAATACCTTTTCAACATGAACTGACCAAACATCAAATGGTTTGATTAGCTAAACAAAACTGTTCAAAGACATCATAAACATCATTTTTTCTGAACATGTCCTAAATTATAATCTCAAGACACATATATTTATAATGCTTACCTGAAGAAGGCCCCACGGCCGAAATGTTGTGTTTTCTTTCTTCTTTTTTCAGCATGGAATAAACCTATTACTTATATTTATAATGGTTTGCTTTATAAGTTTCTCAAGAAGAAGGAAGCTCTTAGAAGTTAAAAAAGAGTCATTATCCCTTTATCACTGGAGGTTTTTGTTATACGCATATACTATATAGTATATATACAACTTCAATATGTAGTAAGAAATATTTTTAGATGTGTATTTTTTTACTTTGAAAACATTGCAGTGCATTATTCAAATTAATCATCCTATGCAGGAATATGAAAATAAAATGCTTATGTTTAAAAATGCTATTTATCTTTAAAGTACAGCAGAATCACTGCAGAAAAGTCAGATCATTTCTTTGAAGATTGAGGTTGTTCACACTTAATGTCACTGCTTGCCTGGTTCTACAGCAGGTAAAAATACAAGTCTAGGAATATGTTATAATCCGTGTCAGCATACTGAAATTGCAATTTGGCATATCCTGAATGCACAATAGTTCTTCTTTTCAAAATCCTGACCTCACAACATGGATTATGACAGTCTTCCGTCTCCAAAACATCAACAAATACATTGTGTGCCACAGTAGTGTATTGGGGAAAATACTGCTCACCTGCAAAATAAATATGGTGACAGGTGAATTATTACAAATACCTCTGAAAGTCATGCTTTATTTGTTTTATTGAGTTCAGTGTTTGAAACACGCAGTTATGTTACTGGTAGTTTTGTGTGGTCGCTCATTGACACGTATTGTGTTTTAAATGGTCTTTGACTTTTCTGTGTTCTTTGATCTTTCCCTTTCTGCTGAGCACACCTACCGTAGTGTAAATTCACTTATTTGTAGTGTACAGTTTTACTGACATGTTCCATCTCAAGCACTGATCATGAAAAGCTGGTACAACATAGCGCATATGCACGATTTGCAAATAAATGTGCATATTTAATCAGTTCCTAAACGAAGGATAAATTCTCCTAACTTTTTAGTGCAGATCTGATTGATGGATGACGGCACAGTCACGCCTGCTTGATATACTGTAGTTTACCTGACCTAACTAGCAGGGATAATCCGGCAGTGGTTTGTAGAGGGAAGGAAAGGGAATTCAAAAGAAACACATTATCAATAGCTCGTGACCACTGACAATTAGTTGTGTTTTTAAGACAGAAATAAATATAAACATATTTAAATATAAAAAAATATGTGGGACAGCATGGTGGGTTGGAAGACATATCCCATCCATCCAAAGTCTCTTTTTGATTCCTGTGATTCCAAAATTAATTATTTTATTACATTGTATTGTATTACAATAAAAACTCTTGTTTACATCTTGACTTTCTTCTTTTTTTTCTCCTTCTCTGCTGTCTCATCGTTGACGTAGGAGCTGCGCAGAACATCCCAGGTAGAGAAAAAGAAAACAACTTGTATTGTCCTGTGTCTTCGTGTGTGCTCATGCTGTTTGTTCCACACACCTGTGGAAACCATTGGTTTAAGTCTAGCTGGTGGTTAACTATCTAACTCCTGTGCCTTGAGAGAGCCTGGTCAATCATTTTGTTTTGAATTCAGTTTGGCAGAGGTTGTTGTTTTCGACAAAAGCACATGTTGGAAAGGGGAAATGGTGCTTGAAAATGAGAGGGGTAAGAATCATATGCCTCAGTAGCACTGCCTCTCTTTCCCCTGCCGACAACAGGCAATGTTAAATTCTAATTTTGTGAGCAGACAAATTAATATCATAGTTGACCAGGCAATCAATTTGCAGACACAGGCCATTATTTGGATCTTTGTGTCTTTTTAAAAAAAAATGTTTTTAGTTTATCTTGGCATTTTAGGGTTACTGTTCACTGTTTCAGTAGCTTTTTAGAAAGTGCCTGGGCTTGCCTTTGAAATCATCAGCCTGCAGTCTGTTTGGCCTTTAACCTCTTTTTTTTAAATGATAAGAAAAAGGAATGTATAGTCACATGGGATTTATTGGCTGGATTAATGCAAAGGCGGCAGGGAAGGGTTAAACCTTTATTTAACGCATCTGCTTTGGAGCAGAATCATTAGGCGAGGCATTTTTTTGTTGATTAAAAAACTCTAATGGTTATATTTGAGGAGCACATCTACTATAATTGCCCTTATAGGTAACAAAACACTGACACTGAGGATTATTAATTGGGTTCTTGTGTTGTTTTTATTATTATTCAAGTTCGGTATATTTGAGAATGCTTGCTAAGTAAATGGAGGCACAACAATGTGAAGCACTGTCAAAGCTCTGTAATTATACATTTCTTATAATTACAAAATCCTTGTTGTAAGAAATAAAACACAGTGCCACCAGCAGATTCAGCCATGACAGCCTGCAGGCTTAGCAGAGGTTTTAGTCTGTAATGGGCGAGAAACCACTGCATAAATTCAATTAATTTGATTTTCTTTTCCAATATAGAATGTTTGTTTAGTCATCAGTGCATTTTTGCAATAGAACATTTATCACAGGCAGGTTAAATTGCCAAGAAAAACGAAGAACAGATGGCAGCTTGCGAACTCGAGACATAAGGCTCTCGTAAGGTGAACTTACTTTTAATCCTGTCCTGGCTGCGATGTGAGTTCTATACTGTACGTACATTAATTTCCAGTACTTCTCTTTCTGTGGTTTTTAATACTTAAGCATCTTCCTGGAAGATTCATGACAACATAAACCATGTAATAGATAAGAGATTTTAGATAATATTTCTTATTGCTTGTTGTTTTTTAATGATGATTTTTATGTTTTCCCTTTTATGTTGATATTTTATGTTGACATTTTTTTTCTTTTCAATCACATTTTACATCGTTACCGTTTTTACTTTGATTCCCTCCTATGACTCTTTGTTTTTTGGGATTTCCTATTGCTATTATTATTATTATTATTATTATTATTATTATTATTATTATTATTGTCATTATCTTTTATGTTAGTCTATGCTCGCTCTTTAAAGATTTTTCACTTATTTCCATACATTTGAATGTATGAAAGGTGCTATATAAAGAAAGTTCATATATTACAAACTTTATTATTAAAGTTATTAATACAAAATGAAGTTTGGTTCACTTAAATACATTATTCAATATTTTTTTATTTTGTAATTTAATGTATTCAGTAAAACATATTGACTTCTTTGGACTTCAAACACAAGACCTTTCCGTATTCTTTTGTGTTTGGTTACAGTAAACACCTGTATAGCAGTATAAGTACAGAGGTGTAACACTATGTTGTTGTCATAAAGAGGAAATAACCCAGCTTGAAACACCTACTGTATGACCTGGCATTTGACTTGGTTTTGGACATTGTTGAAAAATAGCTTCCCCACTCTTACAGAGGGGGAAACATTCAACATGGCATGAAACAGTCTGAAAATAGAAATCAAGGTCCCGGATATAAAAAACCTCTAACACATAAATATTTATATTATGTCAGTGCACAACTCATCCTCAAGAAATGGTTCTCAAACCTGTAATGTGGGAAGCTCCATCATGCCCAGATATTCCTTTAAAAAAGGCTGCAGTATTTAGTTTAAATCTGTTTTCTCTCTTTGTGTCCATTGGATTATACCCCCCTTTCATCATCTAAACACAGCGTACATTAAACTTAAAAACATGGCAGCTTACTCAGAGAATCCAATATTATCAGAATTAAGACACACGTAAGATCTCTTTTGATCAAATGTAAATGAAAATCTGTGACTCCTATATCCATACTTTAGCACTTTTTTTTTACTTTCCCTCAGGCTTGGCCTCCAAATTTTGCAAATCCCCTGTTAATTATGATAGAGAGGGCTTGCTTCTGGCCACAGTGGCTGGGTTTGGCATTAAGAAACTTGTAGTCCCTGTATCCTTTTCAACTTTCATGCTTCTTTCATGTAAGAAGAAGGGAAAAAAGTTCAAAGTGAAAGGATTTATGGAATTGCCAACTTTAAAGGTGCCCTTCTTGAGGAAAAAAAAAAGCTTTCTGATCACAATACAAATGCAAGACTTAAACTTAACATCTCACCTCCTTCGCTTGTGTAATTGGATTAGTGTTTTTCTTTGTTGCACTTACTGTACATTCCGACGACGATTTTCTGATTTTCACTCCTATGGCTTTGGTCTGCTTTTGAGATCACACACTTCCACTTTCTACAAGATTCAATAACCAGCTTATGCTGTCAGGGCTGCAAAGGAAATGTTAGCTGAAATATGTACGTAGTTCACTTGCAGACAGGACGAGGAATTAGGGGAAATGTGTTCGGAAGCAGCCCGTACCCAGCTATTGCATTCTGACACCAGGGATTAATAGCTATAGCCTTTTCCATCTGCAGCCAATCATGAAAAATGATGCTGAGGCAATCTGTAATGTTTACTGTAGTTGCAAAAGAGCCCAAGCTTGGCAAATGGGTTCTGTAGGCCTTTGATCCGATTGTTAATTTACTACCAAGTTAGTGGGCCTTAATTGGAATTGAACTTAAGAGGAAATTCCCAAGGGGCATTGGATGGAGCCCAAACTTTTCAATATGTGTGCTATGTTCCGCTTGGCTTATCCTTGGCGGTACCCAGAATTGTCTGCCTAATATATTGGGAAAATGTCCTTAGTTTTAAGCTCACTGCAGTTTTCCATTCCAGTGTGTTTTATCGTGAGTGTCAGTAATATTTGGAGAAGTGACACGAGCACGCTTGTTTCACGTTTTTAGTAGTGCGTTGTACCGTAGCTGGACATTCAGAAACAATAACCAGCGTTGCGAACTCTGTGAGACTTCTTTGTTAAGGTAATACTATCCTAGGTGTTCTTAGCATTCTGTTCCAACAAAAGGCAGAAGGCAAAAGGCAAAAGGCAGGAAACAAATAATGTGGAGGGTGCAAATTCCCTTCAGAATGTGTTTCTCAGTATACAGTAATTTTCAGTTTTGAAAGGATGTCACACCTGCTGTTTTCATCAATGTCTTCCCAGAGATAACCAGACCCTTAAGCAGGAATTAGCCGCAGAACATCCCTAAAAAGTATATTGTTAAATGAAATTGTTATAATATACACTACAAAAATGCTCCTTATCGTGGCATCTTATGATCTAAAAGCATAGGCTGCATTTTTTATGAAAAACAAAATTAGATGCACATAAATGGCTTCTTTACTAACTGAGCATTTTGTGTTGAAGTAAAGTACATTTCAGTTTGTAGGAAGGGGAGAAGAGTTTCTCACTTGTTTATAGGGGGACACACCTAAGATCAGGGCACAAGCAGGTCTATCTGTCATCTGTAGGATATTTTTTCCCAGATGCTTTCGTTAGAGAAGGAAATTTACACTATATCCATGGAAGACATTTGGACCTTCAGAGATGCTTCACAAATGTTGCATTGTTTCATTTTTGGATTTATTTTGATGGGTTTAGGTAATGTATTAGCCAGTATTTATATAAATTCTGATGTACTAGTTTTTAAATAATCATTAGATGTTAAGGATACATACAGTATGAACTTCAAATGAGCAACATTTTAAAAGATTTATACAAATATGTTCTCATACTGAACATTTTAATATTGTATCCAATTCCAGCATTCTAGTCTTTGGATAGTTGGCAGTTTGGAGCAAAGTAACTAGTGTAGTGGAACTAGAGAAGCAGTAGTACATAATTCAGGGGTTTTGTTAGGAAATGATATCATTACAGACTGCCTATTCACGTTCTTCCTTCAGACGATAAGCCAGGATTGGAGCAGCACAATGGGAGACAGAGGTAATTTATTAAGGCTTGGCTGTACTACAAAAGTCTGCACTTGGGAAGAAAAAAAAAAGCAGGAGGGCAAAAGAGAAGAACATACTGAGTTGAAAATAGCTGCCTTTTAAAATGCACGTCCATTAGCTGAATCATTTTTCCCCTAAGTGTGCAGGCATCTCACTGTACGCTGATGAAAACTGACAATGTGATCTCTTATTAGCTTTGAAATTGTTTTCTATGTCTGGGATTTTTTTTTAATTGATTTGCGTTATTCACTATTCTTTATATGTATAAAATAAAACAAAAAAACATGAACCGCAACACCTGCAGTACTTCAGAGATAGTCGACCGTCTGTTCTCCTAATGGGTTTTTTTTCTGCTGCGCTCTATGTAAGTTCTGCTTAGGCTTGTTTATCCAGCACAGCGGAGAAAAAAAAACGAAGAGCTCCTGAAATAGATTTCAGAGTGAGAGTGCATGATGGCGTGCCCTCTGGTGCCGGGCTTCACTACTGCAACCTTTTTGATGCATAAATCATTAACTGGCGATCTCCACAGCATTCAGCTGATTTCAGCTTTTCTGTGTTACTCCTGCCTGCACCCAGTCGAATGCTGCCTACATAACGTGCAGAGAGGAAAAAAAAGTGCAAGTTCAGCCTGAATTATGTTCTCTATCTGTTTTGCCCTTCATTAGCATTGTTTTTTTTTTTAATTTGCTGAGAGGCTTTTTCTTTCTTATGGGAACAGCCTAGACAAGAGACAATAGCTTTTCAGGGATTTGTTCTGGTATACTTTCAAAGAGGCGTAGGAGGTCAGCTTATAAATGCTGTCACATAATCTGCATGTAAAACAAGGCAGTATTGTTCTTAATTAAATACAGTAAAGCTTAAATACTCTCCGGGGTATCATGTAGCAGTTTTTAGGTTTATAGTTTTTTTTCTAGCATTTCATTTCTTGAGTTGTTATTGGTTTTGTCCTATACTACACTGGGTACTGTATCTTCCATGTTGCTTCATATGCTGTAATTTTCCTTCCCAAGCACAGCTTTTTTTTTGCTCTCTTTTATTTTTCTGAATGAGACACATTCAGTCAAACAACATTCGTAATGAGGAAGGTACAGTAATCGTTACTCCGTACCAAACCTTCTTAAGAGAGTTGTAGAGTTTCTGTAAGAGAGTTTTTGTCTAACTCTGCAAAAGTAGACCCTATCACCACAAAAGCACACAGAGAATTGTGAAAACATGTTCCGATTGTCAAAGGTTGCTTCATCCAGGAATACAGTAAATTGTAATCCCTCTTTATGATAAAGGATTCTAGAGTTGTGGGGTTGAGGTGTGAACCCCTAGACCACAGTGTTACCCTACAGAATGTAATAGACAGGAATGAACACATAAGTGATGCAAGAAATCATGAATAGACTAGTGCACAGTGTATGCATCTCCTTAGTTATGACTATAAACAAAAGAAAAAGATTGGAACAGGAGAAAAACACGTGGATCTATTTCTGTTTGAAAAGGGTAGGTGCTTCTCTTGTGTTCATACAAATTTCAACATCTGTCAGAAACCATGTTAGTGTGCAAAAAGTTATCTGAAAGTAAAAAAAAAATAATCACATAAAGACAGATCACATTTACATTACACCCACGTCTCAGGCAGATATAGAACCCATTCTGAAACGATGTAAGTTCTGTTATTTAGATCTGTGAGACAGACTATATGACTATTGGGTGTTTTAAGCACCACGCTCAGTGTAAAAATACATTTAAAAAAAAACATAAGTAGTTTTTCTTTCATGTTTACATCTTTGAGAAAAGCCAGACATTGCCAGAGACGGCAGTCTAACAGTGGGTATGTAATTAATCAGCAGAGTCATGTCAATAAGATTTCCCTCAGTTCAATAATGTATCAGATTAGAAACAACTTAGCCTTAGGGATTTTTTTTCCTCTTTTTTCAAAGGCCTGACATTCTTTTTTTGTTTTGTTCCTCTGTCAGCCTGATGTAAAATACAATGCTTTATCCATAAATACAAGTACCCAGTCGTAGAATGCAAACTGTGGATGAAGAAAATGGCTAGAGAAACTTCATCTGGTTAAAATGTTTCAGCTGTTCTCCTCTTTGTTGACTAATGAAGATCTTTTTTAGAGTGTTTTGGCACTTTGATTCCTATGTTTGTACCAACCAAGATGTGTTTCCTACTGGCAGATGTAGAGGGTGATAAATAATTAGGACTTTAAGTGCTCCCATCACTCACAATTCATAAGGAATGAATATGCAATGTAATGAAACATTTGTGTAAGTCTTCGCCGGAAAATGTGGAGCGCCTAACATTTGTAGCATTCTAAAGTGCTACTATTGTAAAATGTGTTAGAAAAAAGGGTTTTTTTTCAGGTTGCCCTTGATATGCATTGCTACTGCAAATATGCTCTTGAGAAGTTTAACTTTAAAGAAATGTGAAGTTAACAGTGGCTTCTTTTTTCACAACTTCTTGAAGGATCTATGCAATGGGGAGAAATGGGCATTTTAGTCCAGGGATCACTTACTCCAGTCTGGCCCATATAGGCAGAAACACACAAATGAATAAGCGCCATCATAAATGGGTGGGTTTGAAGTGGACAAGTGTTTTCATAGTACACTGCAGAACAGCTGCCCCTCTGGCCTGCCAAGCATCGATATGCTGTTATGACCCAGAGCTGTGTCATTCAGTCACCTACAGTATGTCACACTTAACTCTGTTATTCTTGACTTATGATGTCTGCATCTCCTGTACTTGTATGAGGGCTATAGGAGAAATCTTAAATAAAGGCTTACCAGTTCCAAAATGATATATATATATAAACACTCTCAGGAGATAAACACTCTTGTTTGTCTGTCGTGGCCAAGGAACCAAGCTAAAGAACCAAACAACACGGTTGAAAGGAGCATCAGAAATTAAACACAACGTTGAGCTACTACATCTTACAGTAACTTGTAGCTACGGCTACAATGGCAGGAAAAGTCATCCTTGAGGTTACATGATGTCTCCAGTGGAAAGGTCTGAATTTCTATTTTGTAAACGTTCACACACTGATGTTCTATCCAGTTCATTCAGAACCAAATCTAAAGAGACTTGAGCAACAAAAATGCAATCGTGGTAAAGTCTGACATTAAAATGAAAGAGATAGCGAGCAGGATTATTGGATTAATTACTTTGCTGCAAAACTATTCTGAAATCTTCCTTTTAATGTTATAACGATTTGTTGGAAGATGGTGGTAGTGTTGGTGGGGGGTGTTTCAATATTAGATAAGAAGATACTTGTAGATATTGAATCTCACTGACAACGTTGAATTGATTTAGTGAGTCATGAAAGATGTCCAATATGTGCATGCCAAAGCTCAAACATTGTTGTGTCAGGTGATTTTTAGGTACAGATATTTTTGGTTTGGTTTTTTGCATTGGTATATTTGTATGCTAAATGCTATGTGTAATATTTGTTACCATTTAAGAAATAGATAAATAGTTTCAAAACTTTGTCAACCAAACTTGCAGATACTTGCTATATAGAAGTATGTGTTAATTCATTTTGTGAAGAGATGTTAGCTCATCATTTCACAGTACTGATCGGGCAAAATCAGCTAAACATATGGTTCTGCCTTTGAGTATTTAAAGTAAAAAAACATTTCATATCTTTTTATGCTATGGGAAATATTCACATAAGAATAAGTATGCAGAGTACTTCATACAGCAGTTTTTTGTAGTACTATGATTGTGGCGTTTACAGTATCAGATAATGATTTTATTTTAAAGAAATGACATTTCACCAGCCCACAAAACTGTCAATAAGTATTCCAAAGAATAACTCCACTTGATGGTGAAAATTGTAAGGGTGGGTTTCTATATTCCTATAGTGGATTTTAAGTCCACACCTGAATTCTGATGAATTTGAATTCAGCCTGTGGTTAATCTTTTACTTTGAAAATTAATAGCATCTAATATAGCTTGAACATTAACAGAGCAATGTGCAAGCCTCTCTATCCCAACAGAAAGTTACTTTTTAAGGATAAATTATGAATTCCTCCACCAAAATCTAAACATAACATCACATCACGTCCTAGCGGTCTAATGTGTTTTTTGTTGACCCAAGCTGGTTCGAGAGGCATAGGTCAGAGTCTCATACTGTACCCGATGGCTAAATAACGCTGCAGGTGTTTCAATATAAGCATTCAAAATCCTCAACGGCAGAGTTAGACCATTGGGCAGATCCAGAATCGAGAGTGAAACACGAACCTCAGGACACAGTTGGAAAATCTGTGTGCATTTAATACTGAGAACAGGAGGCAGATCTTCACCCAAAGGGCTGTCGTGTTTGGAACAAGCTACTTAGCCATGTTGTCGAAGCAGACACCCTGGTTTCTTTTAAGAAACAGTTGGATGAGTTAGATCCTTGGATCAATTAGCTACCAACTACCAAAGAGGCTAGCCAAGCCAAATGGCTCCCTCTTGTTTGTAACTATTCTTAGGCTCTTATTTTCTTGTACTGTGCCTCCACTGTCTACCAGGCAGATGCAAGTGAACCCAATAGTTATGATTCTATTACGGTTTAATTATTATTGTTTTGCACACCACAATGCGTTGAATCCGCCATGCCGCTATACATACAGTCTGTCTATTTTCTGGTCTCAACACCCACAGCCTGACCCACTAACTTACCCCCTGGGTAATGTGGGCTTTTGATCTGAGCCTTTGACAGCTTTTCATTCCGCTTTTGCTTTTCAAATACACATCTAAAAGTAATGTGAAACCAGGAGTCATGCTTATCTAACCATAGAAAGGACCACGAAGTTCAGCACTGCTAGGCACCATTAACCTTAAAAACTGCAGCAGGAATGCTTTATGATTGTATAAATGTAAAATGTATATGACTACATTTTTTGTCGGTAGGACTAAAAATGTTCCTGTTTACCGTAAGTATTAAATTTTTCAAACATTCTGTATGACAAGTCAGAAACATTTTCCCTTAAAGGTTAAATGTTCTTTGTTCAAATATACTCTGCATTGGGCAGTCCAGTGTAAATCATGTTAGTTGAGCTGTCTTTCCTTATCTATCACCCCCTAAAGATCCTTTTTTGCTTTTTTCTCCCTTAAATGTCAGTGAGGTCTGAAGATGTTGGACAACTCAGGCATGCAAATCTACACATTTTCTTTTAGGCACAGGGATTTTTTCTCCTTTCCTGTTAGTGAGGTGTTTTTTTTTCTTAAAATTAAAAGCATTTTCAAACTCTCTTGTTCCCTTTTTCTCCCAGAATAATAGCTAAATATAGAAATGGGCATGATTATTTTCTTTACCTTCTCATCTTCAAAAAAAATCCCACACTGGCCATAAATTAAGTGGATTAAAAAGAGATTTTCCTGTTCATACTTTAATTAACTGCTAACGTGAGACCCCAGAAGATTGTGGAAATTACGCAAAGTAAATGTGAGCTGTAAATCCAGCCCATCTAGCCAGAGGTGTTAGGCTTTCCTTCACTGGAAGTGATGTTGCACTAGGCTGATTCAAGATTGCCAACTTCCATCAGCTCGTTCTGTGATTTGGTGCTGTGATACAGCACAGCCATGAGCAGCAATTACTGGGTTCGCAAATCCCTGTGCTACAGATCTGTAATGTTTCAGTCCAGCTGGGACAAAAAAAAAAAGGTAGTCCCACAAAATCAATAATTCTGCGCACTGTACAGAACCTTTACATCCACAGGATTAAGAGTTTAGCAGAATCTGCTGCCTGGTGTGATACCATCCATTTTTTTTCTCATTTTTTTTTCGATGCTTTATGGCTGCCTCTCATTTGTAACCCTTCTTATGTTATATTCTCTAGGTTTTTCCTGCCTTTATCTGAAAAGTTTATCTCAAGGCTCTTGTGCCGTTCCTCAGCGTTTGGTTGGTTGGCAAAAAATAAGAATTCATTACCTTTGCCAGGCAAACTCCATGTTAAAACGATGTCTTCCGAAAACAGCGCAGTCATTTTCCTGCAGTACTCCCATGCCTGCCACATAAATATCAGCCTTCTGTATGACCTTCCATAATGCTCAAGGTTACTTTTTCAGATCTATACAGTATGTACGGTTTTTGTTGGCTAGTTTGCCGTTTTCTCATGTTTTTTTTTTCTATGTCAAGGTTGTTCATTTAAAAGTAGCAGGGTTGTGTACTAAATTACATTTAGCAGGTTTAAAGCTGCATCTAGGCAATGGTACTTTTTCATCTGAGGATGGTCTGCAGTGTCATTTTTTTTTTCCTTATGGTGGTTCCCTGCTGAAATAAAAGATTTTAATACCCTCTGTGGCTGATTTCTTTGTTATAGATTAAAAGCTCTGAGGTGACGTGTGTGTGTATATATAGTTAATATTCTAGTGTTTCATTAATTAAATGAAAAAAATAAATTGGTAAAAATTAGGCATGAATATCCAGGATATTTGAAATTTCTCTAAAGGTTAACAATCAGGAATGATGAAATGGTGAACTTCTCACCTTTTATTGTTCTAGCATGTTGTTTTATTGTGATGCTCTCGTATTCTTCTGTGCTTATCAGACAGAACAGCTCTGATTTGTTTTTTGTGGCTTTTTTTTCTTGTTACTCTAGGTAACTGTTGTAGCAGTGGCAATGGTATCACCAACCAGTGTTCTCTGAATTGCAACTGTTGTCAAATAAAAACCTCTGTATTTTTTTTTCCTGGGGAAGCTTATAGCATTGTTCTGGAAACACAAAGTTGCAAATAGTGCGTGGAACTAGACTTCAGCAAATGACAAGCTTATGGAAATCCCTTTTAAAAAATGTCCTTTCTGCTCAATGTATCGTTGTTATGTGATTCTGGGAAAGGGGACTTAAAAAATGGATAATTAGACCGTTTTTAATATAAAGGAAACATTTAATTTGATATATAAAAGACATCCATCCAGTATGTCCATTAATCTCTCACCTTTCTTGTCTTGTCCTTTCTCCCACTCTCTCTTTCCGTCCTCTGCTTTTCAGTGCAAGGTCAGAATCTGGTGACGGATAATGTCTCTGTAGTGGAGGGGGAAGTGGCTACCATCAGCTGCAGAGTCAAAAACAACGACGACTCTGTCATTCAGCTTCTCAACCCCAACAGACAAACCATTTACTTCAGGGACGTAAGACGTAAGTGCTGCTTCTCACAACTTCTGTTACTTCCTTCATTTTTTTTTCCTCCAGGAGGTCTTTGAAAATGAGCCGGTATTTCAAAGTATAAATTCCACGGGTGGCGGTTTGTTGTTTTTTTTAAAGTTATATTGTTATTTATAATGTGGATTGCCGTTTGTGGATGTTAAGTGAAACAGTCAAATTATCGTGAAATTGTATTCAAATAAGAATGCGGTAGTACTTTTTTTGCATCATAACAGTGGAGCATATGCTACAGGGCTGCTGTGCATCTGAACAGGGAGCTGTTTGGATACTGTTTTGTTTTTAAAGAGAGGTGTTTTGTTTTTGATCACACAGTGCCAAAGATTTGTATAAAGATTTTGATAGGTGCTGTGAAGCATTTATTCCATTTTGTTCGATACGACTGAACCCACAGCCTTTAGAACTCAAGTAAGTGAAGAGTAACCAAAAAGGAACCGTTGACATAAAGCTTTCATACTGTATCTGAGCCATAATCCGGATTTATTTATTTTTTAAGTTTGTATACTTAAATACTTAAATGAAGTTTTAAGTCGATTACCCTGAATGGGTAATAGCAGGAGCCTAATAGAGGCAGTTCTTCGATTCTGGTGCAGAATTTTCTAGACATTTCTATGTATGTTTTGGTTTAGGTAAGTAGATCATTTCTATATCCAAAGATGCCAGTCCATCGGAGGAACTGGCCCCAGCAATTCTGGTCCCCATTTATACTGCTAGGAGGACTGGAAGAGCTCTGGAAAAGCACCTCAATCAGGGTACAGCAGCAGCATCTGTGGCAGAGATTTGAACCTGCAACCCCCCCAATTATGAGCCCAGAGATTTACCCACTATGCTACTCCATAAAAAGTTGTGCAGAATGGCCGCCTCTCATTTAAAACCTTTTTATGTTCCGGTGCTTTGTTATTTGATAAAATCAAATGTTCATAGGATTTAGTGTCACAATGGGTCGACTTTTTTGGGGGGAAAAGTGTATCCTGTGTTTTGGATTAATGTGTTTTTTTTTCCTTACAAGATGAGAAGTGGTACAGTCAGATACCGTGTGTCTTACTTACTGTGGAATTGTCAGCAAATGAATTGAAAAAGAATTTGCACAGGACAGTGCTGGAGACCAGGTTGTCGCCATCTCTCCCAGACCCACAGCCAGTGACAATGTCTTATTTTGTTACTTGGATTAGTGTGTCTGCTGAGCAGCCTTTTTTATTTTTTTAACTTTGCAATTATAATAAAGTTCATGCCCTTTACAGCTGGGTCCATATGACATGTATAATTATCCCTTTTCTGCTTAATAAAACCTTGATGGGCTCCTTTAAAGGAAGATGGTCTGGCTTAGTAATCAGAATTGATTGCAGTTATTTGGGATAAATGGCATGTCCACTGGAGCCTCCTGTATTAAACCTGTGAAAACAATACAAATGAGATGAGGAAGAAACCCCGGGAGAAGGAAATAATAAAGAAGGGAAAATCATCTGGAGAGCTATTCTCTTTGTTGATTGTGACTGGAAGTTTGCAATTAGGTTTCCTTAAAGCTTAATTCCATTTGTGAGATGGCTAGGTACTCCATTCCTTCTTTGAGTTCTACCTTTTGAGAATGCTTTGTGCTTTTTTTGTGTGCTGCTAAAATAATTCCTACAACTTTCTGAGTAAAAAACAGCCTAAGAACAAAGTTTTCAGTTATCAGCCACGTAATAGTAATGATAAAAAGCCATTTTATTTTTGGCTATGTAATTAGTTTTGTTATGCAGTTTGTTATTCAGTTACTGAAGCATGGATTACATGAAAGAGCAATCCAAAGTCATCCACATTGTTTCCACTGTTGATTTGTTTCGAAAGGGATAGAGAAGTGTGAAAAGAGAACGTGGTAAATGTTTCAGGAGTATAGCCTTTCTAAGATGAGAAACACGTTGATTTAAAATTGAACATGACAGGTGTATTTATCTTTTTATAAAACTTATAATTTATCATTTAAAATTAATTGAAGCACATCAGCTGCTAAATGAATGACCTGTTTCGCCTGAGTATATTTTGATCATTTCAGTCAGACTATGCAGGCTTTGTCTAAAGATTGCCTCCAGGCCTAATGTTGAAAATTAAAACTTTTCAGAGAGCTCCCCCGTACACAGATCCACAGCGTGATACAAACATCCGTTTGAACCTGCTGTAGGAACAATCACTATTGTGGAACTCATTATCGATTTCTGACAGTGAACAAGGAAACACTATGGCTTTTTTGAGGGTTTTTTTAATTGATATGCTGTTTTATTTCTTTAAAAATATGGATTTCTGCTTTTAGGTACGTTGTATTGCTGTTACATCTGTTACCAGCTTTTTGTTTTTGAGATGAATTGAGAGAAGGAGACAGAAGTCTTCCATTTTATACTGCATTTTAGCCAGGGAAGAGAAAGCCTGCAGAAGTGTTTCACCCTGGAGCTTACACATTATTAGAGAGGAAATAACTTCTCTGGAGAGATGCCCAGCCTGCCAGCCATTTCTTATCTTGTTATCTATTATTCTGTCTGATATTTACTGTTGTGTCAGACCCCAATCCAGGCTACACTGGTATTTAACTTTGTGTGTTGTTGTTGTTTTAGGGATTGCCACATTCACAGATCACATTTCCTTATAGCTGGATCAGTCTGCCATCTTTTTACTGGACTTAGAATATAATTAAAAGAACTCTTTGTGGGCATAACTGCTCTGTAAAATATTTTAAAAACCTACTCCGTGTTTCCGATCTTAATGGTTGCAATTGTTCAAATGTCCATTAGGGTTCTTGAAAGTGTGCATTTGTATTTCTAAAGATCTGCATGCTCTACAGTAGTGCAAACGCAGTATCCAGGAAGGTCTTCATTCATCTGTCAGCAGCCTTGTTCAGGATTGTGGAGCCTGATTTTCAGGCCCCTTTGACATAAGGTGTTTTGTGACAGTCTGATGTAAAAACCTGTAAACGTGCCCAAATAATACACACACACAGTATACAGTATTATTATGACATAAATCAGGCACTGTTTACTATTTTGGTGCCCTCCTGATTCAGTTTTAATCCACCACATTAACAAATCGTAGAGTCTTTAGGTCTGATTGATGGAGCATGACAGCCTCTCAAGAAGGAGTCCGACCCCTGCTAGTGGGTCTGTCTAACATGACCCACACATTTAATTAAGACCACGTAATGTCAAGTAGTCCTTTTTACAGGCTGGTAAAACTCAATTTGTGTTTTACGCATTCCAGATAGCGTTTGTTCTGTTTTGTATTTGAGTTTGTATAAACAGTATATATAAATACAAAGCAAGGAAGGCTTAAGTTGAACTTGCAGCCTCACAGTTTTCTTTAGAGCGCAATAAATATTTTATAAAGCACCATAAAATGATAGGGTTGGAGCACTAGGGAGAGAAGGCGTGATTACTGTGTTTAAGGCAGTAATTAGCTGTAAAGGCTCAAGAATTTAACAAGACCGCAGGTAAGAAGAGTTACAAAATCAGGGAGAACCCCCGATTGTACTAGTTCGTTTGTTTGTAGCTCACTGAGCCAAGAAAACTTTTTCCTGATATTTACAAGCTCACCTCCATCAACATCAACAGCTGTAAGCACAACGCTCAAGGATCTACATCCCAACAGAACAAATCTTGTGGTGTGTACTCACAGTCTTCTTGAATTACGAGTTTAGCCAGATTTTCCCTCCACCTGTGTAGGAACAGAATCCCTCCAACAGATGTTGGAGAAATGTTTTGCTCCAACCCCACACTTCTTCTGGGACTGCCCCTTGTGGCGAACAGCACGTCTCTCGCTGTGTTTGAGTGTTCTCATTCACATGGGCTGCACTGGAGGGACATGTGGGCTGCTCTGGCAAGGGAGGCAGAGATCATTTTGTTTGAAGAATAAACAACAGCCACAAAAGATAGACACCCCACAGTGGGAGACTTTGTGTGCAGAATTAGGACTGCGCAGATTTCTTGAGAAAGTTGTGATAGAATTCTCAAGAAAGAAAATTGAAGCATAATTAAATCTGCTGTACAACAGTATGGTGGTATAGCAGCAAAGAGAGTGTGTTGATGGCATACTCGGTTAATACTCTGCCTGAGCTTTTAAATAGTCAGCTGGAGAACAGTGAAAGAAATCTCTTATGGCAGTAAAGGAAAAAATCATTTTGGTGACGCTGACAGCTTGTGTGACCTGGAACGTCGAGACTGGAGGTTCAGATTCCTTGCAGAGCTTCTTTTTTTTTCCCCTTATTTTTTTGGAGCTTGTGATTTTAGAACTGTGGGTTTAGACATGCACGGAGGTTGAGCTTTTAAGATCAAATCTGTCGTTTAGGCAATTGATGCAGACAGCCGCAATGTGGCATACCTTGCTGGTGAGCTGATGGAGATCAGTGGGTTTTTTGGAATGGACGTTCAGGAGAGAAGACAGCCCCGTGTTCATGACCCATGCCTATCTTCGTGCCCAGGTTTATTTTAAATACAAAGGAATAAGCCTTTCCTTTCCCACGTTTCTTGCTAAACATCCTTAGACCTCCCACATCTCTGCCTCTGTGTTCATTTCACAAAGGTGTTTCCAGCGTCTGTTACCTTATCTATAAGTGCAGGCTGTGGGTCTTCCGTCAACTGGGTCTTGATCCGAAGAGTGCCTGTACATGCTTGTGCCCATCTGCAAGCAGAAACGGTGTCAAACACATTTAGTTGTGAGCGGTTGTCTGAAACAGTCTGACCTTCAGTGTTGTATTTGAAGTATTTATTGGGTTCTCGTTTTAGAACCCCTGTCAGTCAGTCTTGTGGCACAAAGCAGTCGGAATAGAGAACTGTTTCCCCCAGTTTCCATTATGACTGGATATGAATTCAGCTCTTGTGCATGCTGTCCATGTGCTTCCCATTAAACCTGACATTATAGTTATTAGTGTTTTTATAATGATTTAATTATTCTCCATCATTTCTACTAGACGTTTGTCACAACAGATTATAAACTGCATCACTGGCATTACACTCATTTTTTTTCTAATCCCTTTGCATTCTTCAATCAATAAATTGAATTAAATCATTAGCTTTTAACTGCCCTCTCCCTGCCAGAGCTATCCCCTGCTTTCATGTCATGTGCTCTAATTAGTCACACTTTCTTCTCATGCTCCTGAAAATGGTGCCACACAGTGCTGAAAAGCAAGGCAAGAAATGGCACATACTCAAAACGGAGTGAAGCCCGTGATGTTTCAGATGGTGCTTTGAACCAGAGTGCCACTGCTATACAGTACCTTTCAGTCACAAAGTTACATTCTGCCTCAAGCTGCCTATTTCTTTAAGCTTAATTGATTGATTGATTTGTTGTCTATGTATAAACAAATCTCACTGGTGGTTTTTTGTTTTGTTTTTTTTTGTCTTGCCTGTACCAAACCCGTTTCGCGCTGATGTGTCTCTAATGCATTAATCGGGGATGACACAGGTCTGCACTCCCAAAGCGGTTGTGCTTTGCCCCTGAACTGAACAAACACCTGTTACATTTATCACGGTGCCGCTTATGAGCAGGACCCTTATCAGAACTCCTCACAGATGCGCCAGGCAGTCAAAGGACTGTGCTCTGTGTCACCAAGAATCTGTTCTGTTTCCTAAGATTACAGTTTCATTCAGGATGGCAAAAATATGAAGTGCTTCTATTTCCAGTATGTCTCCTGGCCTTTCTAACAATTCCCCGTCTGAACTTTTTTTAGCATAAATGCTTAGGAGCATTACAACCCAGCAGGGACATAGATCAGTCAAACCTGCTCACCATCAGACAGAGATTTCTAGAACACACAGCTTCAAATACTCTAATGCACTGTAATGATGTCGGTTTTTTAGGCTTTTTCTTTTAGCTCTGTTGCTCATATTTTAAATTAGGAAATCAAAGGGACCTGACAGAAAGGCTTTGGACGTACCTTTCAGCTCCCTTAAGCCGTTTCACATCACATCTGAGAGAAGCACACTGGTAACACTGTCTTAGCAGTTGTAAATACTTCATGTTGGCTACATTTCAATTTCTGAGTTGTTTAGTGTTGGCCTTTCATCTTATGTATAGACTGTGTTCTTTGAGGGTTGTAGTTACAAGCAAAATACGATATTTTCTCTGAGACAAATCTGTCTCACATTTATTTTTGAAGGGATTTACGCAAAGAAAGTAACGAGTTTTACACTTCCTAATTAATACAGAGCCCTAGAACTAAGGATACGATGACAAAATTAGATTTGTGTTTAGGATATAGTTTATTTTGTGCTGCCAGATATTCAGATGTAATTTTGTGCTGTGAAAAACAGACATACTGTATGTCATGAAAGTCACATTGACCTTTTATGAGGTCTGTCATAATCACTATTCATGTACCTGTCCATCATCATCATTGTCCAAGTTCACTGCCATCCATCAACATATTGGAAAGGAAAGGACTTCTGTTTAGCTTTTTTATTCATCCTTATTATTAACAAGTATTATTTTTATCAATTTTTGTGATATTTTGTGTATTGGATGTTGTCATTGGTATTTTATGTGTGCATTAATTCTCGATGTTCTCCTTGTTTCCTGTCTGTTCTGCCATTTTGTCTCAGATTTCAGACTCTGACTCTGTTAAATGGAGTCTGACCTGTCCATCAAGAGGAGTCAAGGGTGCTGCTTAGTGTATTTAACCTGGCAGTCACACTGTAGAGTTAGTCATTCTCTCTCTTTAGTTAATAAAACCTGGTCTGTATAACATAAAACAGGCTGAGCTTAGGCCTCTCAATACTGTTAGTGGGGAATTTTCTGTTAAACTACAGTTAGGCTATATTTGTAGGATGTTTGTCCTCTTTTCGGCTTTTGCACTTCATATTTGTGCCTTGCCTATTTTTTTTGTGACTTCTGCAATCACCCTAGATTTAAACAGCAAGCGGTTTAGTCACTACAAAAAAAAACCCTGAAATTGTACCTTTGGCTGCCCAGGGCAAGTGGCGCATCAGTTAGCAGGGTAACAGTGCAAAGAGTCGATTTTCCTACCCTAACACCTGGATGCACAGATGAGAATCTGGTTCCCTCTGACTGGTCCTCATCCAGAACTGGAACTTAGACATGACGTCTCTGGGAAACAGCTTTGGAAAATGGTTGAATCAATGGGTTACCAAGCTTAAGGAACATAAAATGTTTGGTTGTATGTGGTATATGTCTGAAATTCAGATATTTATTGCCTTTTTTTTCTCTTGTTTAATCTCACGACAGCCTTGAAGGACAGCCGGTTTCAGCTGGTGAACTTCTCAGACAATGAGCTACGAGTGTCGTTGTCTAACGTGTCCCTCTCTGATGAAGGGAGATATGTGTGCCAGCTCTACACTGACCCCCCACAGGAAGCCTATGCTGATTTAACAGTGCTGGGTAGGATGTCTTCATTTTTTTCCCCTTTTTATGCAAAACCTAATTCAAAGGAAAGACAAGGGTCTTTGGATCCAGAAATAAAAGTGTGAACTGTGGCCAATGGAAATTCTCGTGACATGTTGAAGTGTGTGTGATTTGTATACTGGAAACTTTTTTTGGGGGGGGGGAATGTGACGTCTTGGTCTCTAAATTTTCCAAAGCACTGACAGTATATACTGTATGTACATACTTTATCAGCCAACGTGAAAAGTTATTCCAAGGAGAAGCAATAAAGTTAATTTCTTGTTAATTAGGGCAGGACATATTATCACGAGCTCAGATGTTTCTAAAACCTTACTTATATTTTTGTTAAGGGTGTTGACATCAAATTACACAATCCACACAATCTTTCTACTATGTTCCCAGAAGAGGTGTAGTTTTTCACCTGTCTTCGTTTTTAAGGAGCTGTCAGCAGTAGTTAACTGAGTACACCTAAAGAGCAGATTGTAATTTTTTATTAACTTCTTTGTCAAAAAGTTCCCTGGTTACTTTGCTTTTTCAAGTTGTCATCAGCTTGAATTTTAAATAGGAAGAAAATAACATTTAAATTATTCCACCCACATAATGTTATGTGTTCCAGCACTATGAAGGCGATAGGAATGTAAATAGAGAATTTCACACAAATATTTTCACAACATGGATGAACACTGACTCTCTGCACAACCTGTGAAGTCCAGAAGTAATTTCCAATAACAGAATGAGGTCTGCCAATCACACCTAATCCTGGGACAGATCTTGCAGTATGTGATTGACAGTACTTAGATCAGTTAGGAAAGCTAAATTTGGCAATTACACTGATCTGTGAAATCTTTTGGAATTATCAAGTCGGGGCCACAGCAGATGATGTCCTGCAATGCTTCAGCTGTTCTGCACAGTTTGGGAAGAAATCGCCCTGCTACCAAAAATAGTTAAAACAATTGAGACACGTGCTTGAAGACAATCAAAAACGCCTCCCCCGGGTGATTGTTACTCAGGTCCTGCAACTGAAACAAATACCTGTGTCCTTGTTATGTGTTATACTGGAAGTAGTGGTGGAAACAAAAATGAGGGAAAATAAAGCAAATGGCACATCATAGGTTAACATCTTTTTGAAAAAGTGAAACGTTCTTTAACACAGAATCGTACGGACAAGAACCCCATCAGAAAGTGCAACAACAGCTCAAAGCTTATATAAGTACAGGCAGTGATTACATTGCAGAGTTTAAAACATGTGGCGAAAACTATGGCTCACACAACAACCACCTGTATAGAAGTTAAAGGTTTAGCTAATGAAGGGCTCTCACTTCCGCAGATGGCTCCCAACATCCTTGTTGTGTTTGAGATTCCGGGGAGTGTTTGTGATGCTGGTAGTCTTGACAATAGGAATACCTGACGATGAAAACCCAGACTTCACAAAACCAGTAGATGTCAGATTCAATACAGTGAATACTCTGCTTGATGGGATAAATCTGCAGGTACTGGGGGTTGACTCAGATCTGAGAAACAGTTGGATAAATCTTAGGGAAAAGGGTGTCAATGTGTACAAAGCTACTCAGAAAGCATTGCTGAGGAGAGGCATCGAAACAGGGGGCTTAAATGAAACGGGATAATCAGACCTGCGACGAGATGGTCCTTACGGACAAGTCCAACTCTGAGTCGTCTGGAAATAATCAACGACGGGTGTTTCATAGTAAAACTGGACATTGTTGTAACAGTCAGTATGCAGCAGCCATGGAAGAAATGGAAAATGTGGGAACTGTTGAAGGGTATTTGGTATACTGTTACACTGTCCTTCACCGAGAAACATATGTAAGCATAAAAACAAGAGGGTGGCATGGCGGTGCTGTGGTTAGCCTTGCAGCTTTGCAGTGCCGTGGCCCTGGGTTCAGTTCCTGGGGTGCTGTCTGCGTGGAGTTTGCACGTTCTCCCCGTGTTTGTGTGAGTTCCCTCCGGCTGCTCTGATTCCTTTTTACAGTCTGTAGACGTGCTGGTAGGTTAATTGGCTTCTGAGGGAATCGTCCCAGGTGTGTCTGTGTGTGCCCTGTGATGGACCGAGGTCCTGTCCAGGGTGTACTGTGTTCTGCTTTGAGCCTGTTGCTTGCAGGGATAGGCTCTGGCTCCCCTGTGGCCCTGTACTGGGTAAAGCAGTGAGAAGATTGATAAAAACAAAATGTCAATGGTTTCGAAAACAAAAACCTATGCAAAATACTAGTTACCTGAACAAGACATTAATTTCCATATTCTTTCCATATTTTTATAATAATGCATTCATTGGAACATGGAAGTATTTTAAATCTTCTCGGTTAAAATTATTTGCTTTATGTAACTCACTTCTATTTACATAATTATTTCCAATACTATAAAAGACCAGGACTATTTTGAACATGAACGTGAAAATACAAAATGTCCATGCTTTGAAATGTCTGTTAAATGCACTTAACAATGATTATTCATAAAGCCCCTTTCTCCTGTTGTGTTTCTGAATGTGAACTGGTCAGCAGGAATTCAGATCTGAGGGTTTAATTATATCCTTTTGATGTTTCAAAGGTCTTAAAAGAACCTTTAATTTAATTACTCCTATTTGGAGCATTCCCCTGCCCTCCATTCTGTTAATGTGTACGTCAAAAAGAAACTCCTGTGTTCTGATAACTCCTTGAAAAAAGCACTTAGTGGATTTTCAAGATGTGAACTCTCTCTGAACTCTCACAAAACAGTCTTGTCAGACAGTGGTTGTAAAAGGAGTGTTATGATTTCTGAAGGCCAGAGATTTTGACAACTAAAACCCACTTTTCTCTTTTCTTTAAATATCACTTGCATATATTCAGAGCCAGCAGAAGAGGCAATATCATCCTATTAGACTGGGCTGGAAGATGAGATGTAGCGCTTATCAAGTCGGGGTGTCTGAGAAGTTCATTTTGTGCTACCGCTTTGAAAATGCTGAAGTGTTTGAGAGGAGATGGGATTATTTGGAGGTCATTTGTTGGAGTCAAGCAAGTGACGTGAACCAGCTTCAATGTTTTCATTGTGCAAATCCTAAGACCCATGAAGTGTACTGTATGCGGGGCAACGCTATGCAAATGGCAGAATAAGTTAATACTCTCTCCTGTATGAATAATCAGAATCCACATTCAAGAAAGCGGTTAACGTACTAATATAGGCCAGCATAAAAACAATTTGAGCTCTAGCTTGAGCGATGAGATCGTCTTCTGAAGCAGCCCGGTTTCCGGTGAGGTGTAATCAGTCCCATTGTAACCTGCAGTGCTGGCATCTCCTCTTAGCAAAGTCCCGCCTGCTAGGGTTGGGGTTGAGCCCCGCTCAGTACTGCCGCCATCCGGCTTTCTCATCCCACTGCTGCTTGTCTGGTGTCAGTCCCGCCAGGCAACCCCATCATCGAGTCCCGGGATGACATCGTCAGCGAAGGGAATGAGACGGAGATCATCTGCTCTGCCATCGGAAGCAAGCCCGCCTCCAAAATCAGATGGATGAAGGGAGGCAAAGAACTGCAAGGTTGGTCAAAAAAAATCTCACTGTGCGTATTCATTTTCGTTGAGTTTTTTTTATGGTTTGCTCTTTGTAAAGGAGCAGCTCGCCAGTGGCACTTACCGTTAAAAGGGGGTTTCTCTCTTTGTTACTTTGTTGTGTTTATGATAATGTACGTAATAATTTTGTTAGCCAAAAAAATCATCCCATGGTTTCGTCTAAAAACAAGATACCATTAAAATCGGCAAATTATCCCAGTGAGCAGTCTGGCTGTAGTGTATGTGGAAAACAAAAAGCGCCATCATTGCTCCCACCCTGTAGATTCTGCCCACATGATTGGAGCTGACTGTTTGGGCTGTTGTGAAAGGCTTTAACTACCATGTTTTAATCTGCTCGTAAATTTATTCTCACATTAAGCGGCAGGGAGTAACAGCTCAATGATGCTCTCAGGGACAGGTTGATGGCTTAGATTATGAATCTTCCATTACTGTTGTGTTTGATCAGATCAAGGTGCCAGCAAGTACCAAAACTGCATATAATCTTAGAAGTAATGTGTTAATCCTCATAATCCTTTACTATAAAGGACACATGGCAGTTGTTAACACTTCAATTAATTATTAAGTCTTAATAATATTTAGTTTTTATCTTTTATCCCCGTATGATTTTAATCTGAGGTGCAAAATAAATCTCAGATTAAGACTATGTCAATTTCCTGAGTGGGCGTCCGAAGGCCTCAAGAGATTGACCATGGACTTGTGTTTTCTCTATGCAGTGAGTTTATTAGTGAGTATTGGAGTTTAATTGAGTACAGAGAAGAGAGCCATTTCAACTCCTGACATTGCTATTCAGAAAGCCAACACTTAGAGGCAATAAATTGCTTTTGGCCTTCCTGCTGGGTGGATCTATTTTTAATTAAACATTTTCATCATTCAACCTAATTACCTTTTGGATATTTAAGCTTTTCAAATATCATTTAAAGGTTACACCAACTTAACTTGGTAGTGTACACACAGACACCCTACAATGTAAAGCCAGTTAGTCCATCATTATTTATTCTTTCTTATCTGGCTTGTTTTTGGTCATGTTTTAATATTTTCTTTTTCCCCTTTTTTTTTCTTCTGAAAACTTCACGCTTAAGGCGCATGTTGAATGAAAGCCAAGAAGCAGAGGGTTTTAACTTTGCTTAACCAGCTCCAGGATTAATCCGCAGCGTGTGCAATGATTTTGAACAGGCCAGGTGTTACAAATCGGAAAAAAAGTAGCAGTGGGTTCACTCAAATTTGAATAACAGTTGTTGAGGCTTCCTAACCCTTAGAGAGAACCTTATGTCCTTGGTCAGCTTTAGAGGATATTAGCTGTCAGAGATGCCAAAAATTGGAATAGGGATAGAAGCACTGGAGCTCTGTAAAGCACAGGAAATACTGTGATAATAGCCTGTTAACCCGAACTATGAGTAGTGCTAGACAGTCCTGAAGACTAGACTTTATGGTTTTTGACTTATTTTCCATGTGGATACACAACACTTTATGAAGACGATGAATCTCATGGGACATTTGTGCGTTCAGAAATGTATTCATTTGACCTAGTGAGCACCAGTAGGGCACCCTCTGGCACGTTGAGCAGTTGTTGTCTCTGGAGATATCTGACTGCGGACTGTGCAGCCCAGTCGTGGTCTTTAACTCTCTTACAGTGCTTGACTTCCTCATTCTGATGTCTTTTGTACACTTTGGCCTTTCCCGGATATTATTTCTTTACCTTCAGTACATTCAGGGGCCATTTTTATGAGTCTGGTGTCTGACATCTGGATGATATGACCAGCCCAATGCAGCTTATGGTGGATGTTCACTGCATATGGTGCCTATTTGAGAGCACTGATGTTGACAGGTCTGTCCCCCATCTTGATAATTTAAATCATCCATAAATGCCAAGTCCTTCTTAATCTGTCCTCCCCTTCCTTAGTTCTCAGATGGACTAGTCCTTGGGTACTCAGGCTGTAAACAGTTAATATGGCCTTGAAGGGAGTCAAAGCTGTTTGCAATATGTTGAATTTTTGTTGGTGGATCAGCGTTGTCTGTGTGGAGTTTCGGTCACTCTGCCATGCACAGAAAGTCTTGTGCTTGTGATCAGTAAACTCTTTGATCATCTAGTCATTTTTATCAAACCAATCCTGGTGTTTCCATGTATAAATTCTAAGCCAAGGTCTCTTTGCAGGCATTGGTGACATTTGGTTGAATTCTTATCAAGTGATTTTCTTTTGTTTGAGACATGATGCATAGAGTTTTTCCCTGTTGTATTCCTGAAAGTGTTTTGTTTTGGTTGGATATTTCAGTACTTCGATATTGATATTTCATAGGCAAGGATTAGGAGCCAGCTTGATATACATAATATGTTGCTCTAGTGGGTTAATAATGTATTGATTTGTAATTTCAGGCACAGAATCTGAAATATTCAGTCACGTGCCAGTGTTTAGACAATTAATGTCCCCAGGTTTTGTTTCCATTCATCAGGCAAATCAGTGAGTTGTTGTTGCCAAGCCTAATGTTCAGTGCGCCTGATAAGGTGGAGAGTGTTGTTTGGGTTGATGTTTTCCACAAAGAATTGTCTGGCAGGTCTGGCATAGAAATCTTCTATGTGTTTTTTGTCTCATAGGTCCTATTCAGAATTCACATAGGCATGTTGGTCCCCTGCTAAAGTGAGAGTCATGAGGCCTTAATTAATTTTAATAGGCAACTGTAAATGTTGACACTAGCTAGATGTTGAACATTGTCTCTAGATCCTGACACACGTCGATAGCACTTCAATAGCTGTAACAATATATTGAGTGGTGGATCTGTTTTTTGCTGTTGTTTCAATAAAGCTGTTCTTCATCAAAGATGCAGATCAGATCAGATCAGCTCAGTGAGAAATATAACTGAATTGGGGTAGATTCTGTTTCCTTCTAAGATGTTTGTAATGTATGTAAATTCCATCAGATTTCAGTGGAAAGCAATGTTGTGTTGCAAGAAGGAATAGCCACCTACTTCTCCATTATAATATTCATATTCTTTTCCCCCATGATCTTTCATTGTTTGAAAGCCACCTGTCCTGCCTGATGGCAATAATTTAGTTGTTTCATTCATATATGTTAATAAATGTCCTTGTCATGCATAAGTCTCATCGTATCAACTAGATTTATCCTTATTACTTTCTGTTTAAGCACAATCTGTTAAAAAACAGCTGTTGGTATATCTTTGTGTTATGTTTTGTGATTAAAAGATGAAACTGTCATCCAGTTTATCTTGTTTCTTCCTTTGGGTTTATGCACCAGACCATGTGACAGAGGCAAACATGAGTTTTCTCAAAGGATCAAGCAGAAATACAGTTAAACTGGGCAGCGGAACTGCATCTCAAGAAGCAGTGGTGTCAATTATCCAGTGTCCTCTGCAGATTTAAAACCCTGTTACCTGAAGTGACCTATGTGGATTAACCTATTCCAGAGTGGAATATGAATTGAAGTTAAATAAATACTTGATAAGTCAAAAGCATGTAAGATAAACCTTAAAGTTGATTTAATTACTGAATGTAGGAAGGTGGGCCAGGAGGATTTGTTATGACCTTGACTCTAGGCTTCTTCATTTCTGAAGGCTTTGTTTCCACAGACTTGTGATTTGAAAGCACCTGCACTAAACGTTAAGCCAGCAGGTCACTTTGATGCAGAAAGCTAGCAGATAAACCTAGGGCATTATTTTGTATTAATAATAATAATTATTAATTATTATTATATTAATAATTATTATTATTAAGTATTATTTAATACTCTAGTGTAGAGTACTATTTGTCTTTTTAGTTGTTCAGTGCACGGTGGAGAAAGCTGCTTTAACTCCAAGGTGAATCTATTAACTTTATACAGCGCATTGCAAAACTATTCAGACCCATGCTCCATCTTCACATTTTGCTGCTTTCATGACACTTTGAAGTAGCAATTAACCTCTTGTGTATATTTGTGGTATACATAACATATTCCTCATATTCAAATAAAAAAATCAAAAGGAAATCGTCATTATGAAAGAAAAATAAAAAGTCATGATTGCATAATTGTTCTTAGCTTTTACTGTGGCAAATCTGCATTAATTTAGACACACCCAATTACTTAATGCACCACACAGTTGCATCTGTTCTGTGTGCAATAATTCATATGATTTGAGAATAATTGCAAGCAAAGATGCAACCATGAAAACCGTGAAGCTTTCAAAGATTACAGATCAAGAAAAATGAACAACAGCATTCAAAGACCGTCTTTATGTCTGATGGTTGAGATGAAAGTTGATTATTCAGGACTGGAATGTATGTCAAGCTGCAAAGACACTGCCCAGTTTTTGGTCTCCTTCCTTACAATGCATTTTGCATACTGCAAACTGCCAAAAGGCTTTGCAATCAGACAAGATCAACTTGGAACTTTCTGGTCTAAATGGAAAGCATTACATCTGACACAAACTCAGCATAGTATGGTACATCACTCCGTCAACACCATCCTCTGTCAAGCGTAGGGATAGCAGCATTATGTCATACAGTAGTTCTATTTCTGATTCGCGGGGACAGGAAAGTTTGTCAAGACTGATGGGAACATGCATTGATAAAATATTGGCAAGTCCTATAGGAAAACCTGCTTCAGATGTAAAACTGGGACAAAAAGTCCCCTTTCAGCAGGACAGTGATCCAAAGCACAAGGCCAGAAATACACTGGAGTGGCTTAAGAATAAAAAGTGAGTCCTGAGTACAAAAGTTGGTGTAGACTTGAAGCTATAATTAGTGCCTGTGGTTTTACGGGTCTGAATACTCAAGAAATCAACATTTTTCAGTTTTTTTTCCCTCTTTACTTTTTGCTGACTTTAACTTTAAAACATGATTTAAAAGTTTTAAAAAATATGCATGCATCATTTTATAATTCTACAAAATGGAACACTGGAACACGGAAGGATCTTAAATCCTTTGTAACGCACTGTATACTATATTAGTAGATTTAAAAGCACCAACAGCCTACTTTAATAGTGCATTTAAGCAAGAATCGGCAATTGTCTTAGGCCTGTATTCTTAAACAAATGGTCATTTGGTGGCACTTTATTTTAAAAATACCATGCTTAAAACAAAGATGTGTTTAAGGCAGTGGTTTCAAGTCCTGGTCCTGGTGATCCACACACCTGTTGGTTTTTGTTGCAACCGAGCCCTCAGCTACACAATCAAACCCTTCTTTGACTTAACAAGAATAAGATTAATTTGAGCTGTTTGTTCCCAGCTTTTAAACGTGTTAAAGATTTTACCACTGTATTTTGTAAGTGAAGTCAAATCTTGCGACAGGAAACCAAATACAAATATTCAATTGAAGCAACTCCTAAGATCAACTAAAACTTCAGTTACCTAATGATGGTGTGCAAGAATTAAAAGCAGCAGGTGTGTGGGTCACCAGGATCAGGATTAGAAACCACTGGTTTAAGGAATGTGCTAAAAACATCTTATTTTTCTATATGGTTTCAGGGAAGGTATTATGACAAGGTATTTTCAGAGAAGAGTAGGGATATTTCCCATTGGCCTTTACCAGTCATGGCCTCCTAACAATCCTCATCAACAAATTGGCTTCATCACTCTGTTCTCCTCCCCACTGATAGCTGATGTGTGGTGAGCGTACTGTGTGGTAGAACATACACTAGTTTCCACATGTATTTGTTTAAAATTTACAGTGTGCAGCATGTCTCATCACACATAATGAGTTGCGCTGTTACAGTTGGATTATTCCTGTCATAATTTCTTTCATAATTCCTGTCCTTTTTGTTCGTATACCTTTCCCAGATAGGTCTTTATTAAATTTCTAATAAATGTCTTTATTAGACATTTTGTCCAGAAGGAAAAATGTAAAACTTAGATATTTCAGTCTTTTATGATGATTTAATTATTAGGCGCTTCTTTCTTGTGGGGATCACTGCTCCTGAATGATGGCATCCTTACACATTTTGCACTGAAAATACAATGACAAAGTAACCCTCGGTTTTTTAAGGGGAGAGCAGAAGGCGGATGCTGCCTCCTCAGCAGAAATTAAATCACGGTGTAATTAGATTAGCTTGGTTTGCACATAGATAGACCAAAAACTGCACTAGTGCTGGTGGACAGATGGCCCACAATCTACAGCAGATTTCTTGTTCTTTTAAAATTAAGTTCAGGAAAAAAAGCCTGACCTCCTAATTCTATTTAATAGATCCTTAGTTTGCCACTTCCCTCGGGTATTGCGCAAGTACGTTTTTGTTGTACAGTGTTTCTTACAGGTGGTGGAGTAAGTGTGTGGACATGTCACACTTGAAGATTGTGGCAACCTACTTTTTCACTGCTTGGTTGACAGCGAACTGCTTTTCTCACAGTGATACCCCCTGAGTGATTGAGGTGCTGTACTGTAAATTTGGGTGATAAATGTGATTGTTTCTTGGTAAATAATATGCAGTTCTGTATCAAAGGGAGGTTTATCATTTTTCATCAGCATAGGCATGAAATATATGTCACAGTCTTTGAAGCCTGACCTTTATAGAGTGAAATATATAATACAAAGTTTTCAGTGCCATAGTTGCTGAAACTGTGTAGCTGTTTCAAAGGAAGGGAGTATTTCAGCAGTGTTTGATAATTTAAATGTCTTTTTGAGGGAAAAAAGGTGATCAAGTCTCAACATCAACAAAGAAAACAGATCTGTATTAGTTTTTGGCTTGTTAAGGCAAGGTTAAAGCATAAAGTTATTTGCATGGGATAGATATCAGAAATAAAACATGTTTCCATTGGACAATAATTTTACACTCAAAGCTGTGAAATTTGTCTAATCTAATTAATGAAGTCAGAAGCTGACTAAACCCTAATAAACAGATTGCTTTTTCACTAAAAATGTACTGTGTTCTGTGTAGATATAAATGCAGAGCAGGGTCAATGCATTTTAAGTTTCTGGTTTCACCTGCTGAACTTTCCGGCCCTAGGGATAACGTTAATATAAGTAAGCTACAATACCTTGAGGCTCATTATTCCTGTAAAACGCTACAGTTTGTAATGCTCTGTGTGGTTAAGTCATATTTTCAACTGTCACATTGTGCTTTACATATTCTCTTAATTGCCGAAGCAGAAACTCTTACGTTATCTTATTAATTAATGATTAATTAGTACTTTTCTTGATCTTGAAGCACTGCAAGTTGGGCTCATTAGAAACTTTAAATCATTAAATAAATCTGTACATATGTTTTAGAGTGCTAAGTTGCCTTACACTTGTATGCTTATGTCAACAACTTAGTTAATCATATGCATATGTAAACTAAGAAGATTTCATGCCATGCATTAATATGAGAATAGTGAAGCAGTATAATTATATTGTATCATCCATGAAGCCCCCTAGCCACGGTAACAATTGAATATTCTAGTCCTGAACATAATGCATGTTCAAATAACCACATGAGCACAGGCAGAGTGCGATGATCTCTGCAACCTGGCACTCCAGTCCCAATGAATACATCAGTGAAACAGGCCTGCTTATTAAACATGCCAAATCATTCTTGCATTTGAAATTGAATGCAAGTTCAGTGTAAGTTCAGATTGCCCACTGCAGGGGTTTTGAGTCCAGTTTGATCTAGAATGATTACAGTTATGAAGTGGCAATGTCGTCGTCTGCTACACATTCACATTCTGGTGCTGTGCATTCCTATTGTTCAACGTTCTCCAACCCTGCTCCTACAGAGCCCATATACAGAGGGTTTTATACAAAACCGTTTAACCAGCAATTTCAAAGGGCTTGAAAAAAATGGCTTGCGATCAATTGCAGGCGATTTGTAAATTAAGTCATTTACAGATGATTTGAAACAAAATTCTCCAGCCTTCAAGGTGAAAATTACCCTTAATTACAGAAATTGCTCAGTTGATCAATATCCTACATTTCTTGTCTTAGGAGATAAACGTTTTTGGGGGCTGACCCAAATTTGGGGGTTGACTGTACAGGACTGGGGCTTTGTAGGTCTGGTCTCGGAGACCTTTCCTATAATTCCTTCTCATTCAGCTGGAATCTCTCTGGACGACCTGGGCCTGACTTCCATCTCAGCTAACCATTATTATGCTATCATCCTGTACAACACTGTATAGATAAAACGGCTGTGGGTACTGTTGTTTTAAGAAATTTAACTTGTTGTGGAAAGATAATTTTAGCAAGAAATAGTTCCTAATTTGTTTTGCTTACTGTGTAGAGACAGACACAGTACATCTGTATGAATGTGGTTCATGTGTTATACTGTACCACAAGGACAGTGAGGTAAATGCTGAAAAGAATATAATTTATATTTTGGTAATGTTCTTATGTGTACGTCACGCTCAGTGATACTGAGGCTTATACATTGCAGGTCAGCGTATTGAAATGGAGCCATCATACAGTATCTCAGTTCATAAAGCCCAGATAAACCGTCATATGCAAGGAAGCAAATGATTGTCTCACAAATAATAGCTCTTGACAGGAAGCAATTTTGAACTGATATCCTTCCATTGACCTCTGAATTCTTCAGTGGAAACCCATTATTTACCGTATCAAGCAAGCCGTTGCTCCTAAACCTCAAGGTCTTAAGCACTCTTTTTTTCCCCATTGTTGTGTTTCTGAACTACTCTGTGTCCGAGATTTTATGATTTAAACGTACGCCGGGCGGAAATACTCGTTGTATCCTTGGTATCGTTGTTGACTCAGAATCCAGTATACTTTACACCAGTCAGTCAGAAATATTTGCTTAGATTTAGGTTAAGAGTAGGGTTTGTGTTAGGGGTGGAGGACTAAACAAGTTTGTTGTGTACTCAGATGTGCTAGTGGCTACCGTCCCCAAAAGTCTACGTGAGACCTATTTTTCAGAGTATGACTTAGAACGTTTCTCATCCATAAACAATGTGTACATTTCTCTCAGCATGAAAGGGTAACATCCCATGAGAAGATGAGTAATGTAGCTTGTCCTGTGTAACTGGATCAACAGGGCCAGATTGATGGTGGTTTTATTCACAGGGTTATCATGATGTCTTTAGAATCACCGCATATGTGATTATAAGTGTGTTTCTCATTCTGGGGTTTTCGCACTGAACCAGAAGTTTTGTATAGCACCTTTCCTCAAAGCAAAGAAAAGTAATGCAGAACAAAACTGGAATTGATCCAGCTGTCATATATGAAGCTATAATCCTACCACTTAAGTGCAAGTGTTCAGTGGAAAAAGCTTAACTGAGCCAATTGCTTCTTGGGAAGCACAATGTAAAATGAATCCACATCAAGTATTTTTTTTGTTATCAATTCCATTACTCCTATTGTTATTGCCCATTTATTTGGCTGACACTTTTATACAAAGTGACTTTCATTTATACAGCCGGGTATGTTACTAGAAACGTTCAAATCAAGCGTCTTGCTCAAAGGCACTACAGCCCTGTCTCACCTGGGTTTTGAACCCCAAACCTTCTGGTTTTTGGAATCCCGCACCCTAACAGTTGCTCCACACTGTTGTCCTGTAACTATCGTGTTCTTCTTTGTTCTCCAGGCGAATCAGTGGTGGAGGAAATGGAGGACAAGATGTTCACCGTGACAAGTACTCTGACACTCACTGTCAGCAAGGAGGATGACGGAGTCCCCATCATCTGCATGCTCGACCACCCTGCAGTCAAAGACTTCCAGGCGCAGAAGTATTTAGAAGTGCTGTGTGAGTATTGATTTGGCTCAAATCTCTGATTGTGCTCCAGGCGGACTGCATTTTTTTTGTTGTCTTTGAAAACGAAGAAATCACCCGGCTACCGAACTTCTCTCCTTGCATCTGGTAGCAGCTCTGTCAGAAAGTGGACAAGCTTATTAGTCTTAATTGAATTCAAATTAGTTAAGATCAGACTCTTTGCCAGTTGGAAACAAAGCGCTCAGGACACTGTTCCAGGGCCTGGGGGCATGGCAGGTTTTGTGAGGCTTTTTTCTTTGAAAGAAATCCTAGAGTAAAAAGGCTGCAGTAAGCGAGATAAATAGTTCAGTTATACTCCATATTAAATGGCTTTCTCTCTTATGGCTTTATCGATTAAAAGTAAAGTCTTAAAATACAGTGTGTACGTGGCATAGCGCAGGAGCTGAATGAAAGGTTAACAAACCCTTTCTGCCATTTGTAGCACATTCATTTATTCTTAAAAGAAAGAAGCTTCGCCTGACCTTTCTGGATAAAAGACAGGAAAGATCAGTTCATCTGCAGCAACTTGACATTTTAGCAATCTTGGATAAAAGTGGATAAAAAAAGAAAACATTTCCTGTACTGTAAAATTACGGGTCTGGATTCACAGGTGTTGTGATTAAAAAAAAACAGATTTCTGCTGAAGACTGACTCTGCCATGGAAATACCCTTTCTTCAGCCGTATAATACCAACACATTTAAGAATTAAAGCAATTTCTTGTAGAGTTGTTGATTTAATATTTGTATTGCTAGATGTTCTAAATATGAGCAAAAGGTGACACTATTGATGAAAATGAGTTGATGATACTGCTTGGTATTTCAGTGCCCCCAGGGCCCTTTGTAAAGCTGTGTTGGGCAGACAACTCTACAGTACCACTTCAGTTGTCAAATAATAAAAGAGAGTCTAATAAACAGCAGCATAAATGTGAAAAAGTAACTTGCCCAGAATAAGGTTTTTTTTTTCTGGATCTAAACATCAGTAAACTATCTTTAGTGTGTTATAACTGCATGCATAATGCATAAACTCTGTTTCAGGAGCTGAGGCAGATGTACAATAAAACATATTGAACATTTTGCGCCTCTTGTGTCATGAAATTCGAGAAGACAGAAAGAAGCCCATTCTCATAGAGTTAGGGCTCAAAACTAATTATCCAGTTCTTCGTACAGGATCTCGGTTGAAAGTCAAAACTTTAAACACGAATTTAAAACGTATCTTGGCTTTAACGTTTCCTGATTACAAGGCAAAATGTCCTTCTTCCTGTTGTCAATCACTGTTAGAAAAAAACTGTTTCAGTTCCCAGCAGGCTGTAATTTATAGGCCTGGATAGCTAACAGATTATTATTTGTTGACCATAAAGGTCGAATAGGAACATATTGGCTGAGCAATTTGGTGACATATTTACAGATCAAACCACTTTATATGTCAGCAGTAAAGTTTTGAAAGAAATGCTCTGCTGGAAAAATATGGAAGAAGTGTCTTTTATTTACAAAGGGTTAAAAAAATGCAGTAGAAGGTAGGCATCCCGAGGTGAAATTACTATTATATAATAAGGGCAACAATGAAAAATTATTCATGTGTCATACATGAAAATAAAAGCAACACCAAATAAAGTTATGTAGTACAGTAGGAATAACTTGGTTTCAAGCAGCACATTTTTCCTGAATAATCCTATAGATCTTTACAATTAGGAGGAACCCCATTACTCAATTGCTGCACACTGTGGAGTTCAGCAGCCATTTTGAGCTTGCTGCTGAATATACTGTACAGCTGCAAATGTGGAAAGTGAAGAAGTACTTAACTGCTTAAACTAGAGAAGGACATCTTAGTAAAGCCAAATCAAGGATGCCTGAACTGGAATTTAGCCAATTCTTGTGCTAGAATTTAAAATAAGAGTTTGCTGCACTCAGAACGATGAGCTGTGAGAGGCCTGCATTACAGGGAGATGACAAGAGTCTTAGTGAGAGGCAAAGATCAGCAGCTACATTAGCATGACATCCTGCATCATTTTTATCGCCTTCTTTTTTGGAGACTTACAGTACTGTTGTTGTAAACCTCCTCAAGTCTGATCAGCTCCACTTAATGGCAGAGCTTAGCTTTTATGAGCACTGGATCACTTTCCACTTGGGATTTTATATACAGGCTCATTAATAAACCTTAGTGTCGGAGCACAACCTGAAAGAAGGACCATGTGCTAGCTTGCTCCTTTTTTTCCATTTAGTTGTTTTTTTTGTCTTGCTCTCATTAGCAGTCTTGGCAACATTCAAGCATCCCTTTCTGAATGCTCTGGGAACTCCTCAAATACGCAGCTCCTACCAAACAGACAAGATAGATGCTGATTAGCATTTGCTTATAGTATCCAAGATTAACAGAAAAAAACACCCTTGGCAAATGCTACAGATGTTCAGATCGCCAGGGTGTGAATTTCAGGGGTGGGCTTGATCTCTTGTATAAGTCTGTTAATTATTTGCATTTGATTTATTCGTTCATCCAGTCCTTTCCATGGGGACTTTATGCTCAGGAGTGGTAGCATTTGCTAGCAGTGGCTGTATAATGGTGAGAAAAAAAAACCCATGTGAATAACATTTGCACAGCAGTGTGATATATTTTAAAATACGGTAAGTGAAGAACTTTGTTGGCGAGTTAACATCAGTGGCATTTTTTCATAACAATTAGGAAGAAGAGTGGCATTTCTCCCATCGTATCTAATACAAATATTGTTAATATAGAGAGAACAGTCTTGAACTCTTTTTTTTTTCTTTTTTGTAATGTCAGAAAACAAAATGTACAGCTGCAACACAGTTCACGGCCTCTCATTTGTATGTATTTTTAAGTCACCTTTTTATTGCTTGGTCATGCACAACTGTCGATTGGAGAGATAGTAAAACTGCAACCACATTCTGTAAATGATTGCTTTTCAAAATTGTCTCTTTTGGGTCCTTGCCTTACAGATATGAGACATGCTTTATCTTTTGGAAGAAGCTGGATGAAAAAAAAGGGAAAAGGCCACAATTTCCTAATGCTAAAATAACATTACCCTTTGAAGCTTGTGATTCTGCACACAGACACACATTAATACTGTTTATATATATATTCTAAATGTATGTTGTGTATGCACAATATATTTGTTTTTCTGTCTATTCATGCACTCATATGCAAAATGCATTACTGGGTACAGGTATATATGAGTCTTCATTATACTTACAGTTGCATCACGACATGTAGCAGAAAGGCTGAATATTACTCAAACTTTTCTGTCATTCTAAAAATCAGCAAATTGCAATCACTTCCATTTCTCCACTGGCTTCGTGATATTTTGCTGCCTTGCTGCCCATTGCTGTAAGAGAAATGGACCTTCTAGTAGGCTGTAATTTAAAGGGACAGGCAGCGAACAGATTATTAGTTGTTGACCATAAGGGTCAGTTGGGAACATATTGGGCGAGCAGATTGTTGACACATTTAGAGACCAAACTAGACAGAGCTATTTACAGTATGCTACTGCACAGGTTGCATGTCAATAGAGTTTGGCCGGTCCCAGAAAAAATGATCCATACAGAGTACACTTCCATATTTAGAGGTGTCAGGCATTCGTGATTACCATCTGAACTATTTGTCATTTGTCATTTACCATGTGAGCTGCCGCTAATTTGTGTCCTCTTAAAAGAATTCACCTTTTCCAGGGCCTTCTATTTTCTGATATGTGAACCGTTAAAACCCCTGGAGAACACGGTTTCGAAATTGATCCCACTGAGTTAACAGGCGCTAAGTGCATGTTGCCTTCCTCCAGTTTATCTTTCCTTCTATAGGCATCTCCAGTCAAAAGGTGGAAAAAAAATCTCTGCCAGGTGGCCGTTAAAACAGGAACCCAGACAACTCTGCTTCAGAAATCGCTCGGCCAAACAATAGGAACTTTTTGTGGTCAATCTCATGCAGTTTCTTCTTCTGCAGATAAACCGGAAGTGAAAATCATCGTGGGCTTCCCTGAAGGGCTGACAAGAGAAGGGGAAAATCTAGAACTGACCTGCAAAGCTGATGGCAAACCAAAGTAAGGTTTTGTTTACCATCTTTTTACACCCCACACACCAAACAGTGAGAGCTGTCCGACGAGTGGATCTGAAATCTGGCTGTACTTCCAATTTCTTCTAAAATTGCAGCACAGGGTTTCATGTGAATAGAGTTTTGGTCTAGTTCCCAGAAGATCATTCTCATGTACAAACTATAACCACCATAAATCCACCAGCACACTTTCTACAGTACGATCCAGTGTTAAAGTAGATGCTCAATGGCCAGGAAAGTTAAAGAGGCGTGTAGCTAATGGGTCGCATTTAGAAAGATGTCATGACGTGCTAGCATCTGGCAGAAGCCAGCATCTTGCAGCCAGCAGCCATATCACTCTGCAACCCACAACTGGCAACCCACTGACGCTAAGCAGGTGTGAGCCTCGGCAGTACCTGGATGGGAGACCTCCTGGGAAAAACTAAGGTTGCTACTTGAAGAGGTGTTAGTGGGGCCAGCAGGGGGCGCTCACCCTGTGGTCCACGTGGGCCCTAATGCCCCAGTATAGTGATGGGGACACTATACTGTAAACAGGTGCCGTCCTTCGGATGAGGGCTCCCTATGAAATTAATCCTTACTTTAGTTTAACCTTCAGATACACCAGTGGCACAGTTGGCCTTAGTTTACTGGTAATAGTGGCTTTTGTCAATGCCCTCTTTGGATGTACTGCTGCACTGTTAAGTCTCACACATGTGCCATGCGCGTTCAGAAGACAGCGATTAAGATTTTTGCCTGAATAAAAATATTTCAACCCTGCTTGTGCTGTGCTGGGTTTTCCATGACCCTAACAGAGCCCTGCTGTAAACATTGCACATTCAGATGAAGACCGTGTTACGCAGAAAAAGAGTGTCTTGAAGGTCACTCTCCTCGGCTGTAGACCCACATTGTGCCTTCTGCTTCCGAGATTGGCTTCGGTTTTCCTTCCCAGGAATAAGCAGCTTTCTGACAATAGCTGGACAGGAGAAAGAAGTACTATACTGTATGTATCTCGTAAAATAACATCTCAGGCCATGTGAAAATATAAGTATTGTTTGATCTAACAGGTAACAAATATGACAAAAGACCAAAAAAAGATATTACTCTCATGATTCTTATTTCCGATTAATTTCCTTTGTCATATTGGGACGTCTGTTTTGAAGTCAATCGATCCATTTATTTCCAACTTCAGTACAGAAATAGGGGGGATAATATTTCTACCAAAAACATGTTAATTGAATATAACAAAGCTGTATATTTATGTTTTTGTAAAAGTATTAATTCTGTACTCTTTGCATACTGTATGTATTATTACAACATGTTTCTTGTTGCACAGTGGCAGAGCAGTACAGACCATGGCTGTGATATCAGTTCACACCACACAAAATACAAAAAGATCAGGTTTAAAAGTGACAGAAGGCAACTGCAATAGTGTGCCAACCCTTGGGATATGACGAACAGTATGCAAACTCACAGACAGAAATACAAAACAATCATTTTAGATATTTTTCAGACTGCCAGTACAGGTCAATTTAAATTTTCATTTTATACTGAGAATATCAGTCAATTTGAACTGAGGGAAAGCAAAAAAAATAAACAGTTTCTGTTTTAATTAATTAAGGTCCCCAAAGAGCTCAAGTTTTACCTGTCATTATTCCACTTTTTATCTTTCATCGCCATTATATTCTAACACAAAGTAGGAACTTTTAAGATTTAATTTCAGATGTCCCTAAAATCCTTAAAACATTAAAAGAGTTTTTCCTGTTTGTCACGTGTGTGAGTGTGATTCAGCATGCCAGGCTGTTTTTGGTAAGCTCGAGCCTAGCGCTGTAGTTTAGTGTGGGCAATCAAACCCAACCATCAGGTCTTTGGGAGGCGAGATGAAACTGGAGCACCCAGAGAAAAAAAAACACATGGACAGGACATGCAGGCTCCCAGAGTTCTCCATCCCGGGAGAATCGAACCCAGAAGTGCAGCTCTATGAGGCAGCCGTGCCACCCGTCTATTTAAAAAAGGATCACAATTAAAAAATTGTAGCTGATGGGCCACAGCTTTGCATCCTACTAGTGAATAAAATGTCACAAAACAAAGACTATTAAATGGGAAGAAGGTTGTCCTTTCAGAAACTGTCAATCATTTTGATAATTTTATTCACAGACTACGGCACAAAGAATAGTTTGGAGCCTGACAAGGTTGGCATTATAAATCTGTCACTTCCTCCTACACTAATAACCTACCTGACTCAGGCAGTGCTAGTGACATATTGGGGCTGAGGTTTTTTGACTTTGATGTACTGATCTGATTCCTGCTTAGTAAACATTGCACTTATTAGGACACGTTTGCCGAGCAAATTCCATTTATTCTGAGGACAGTTACTTGTATTACTTGTATGTTTTTTTTTACTTAGAATATCTTTTAATGGTTTCCAGGAAGAAGCCCTTAGTGATTGCTGAAATTGTGACCAGTGCTTTTTTTTCTTCCTGTCTAGACCCGCATCAAATTTATTTAGAAGGTGTTCTTTTCAATCCCATTATATTAACCTACACCAGCAATTACTCTCTCACTGAGAAGCTTCAGAAGTGATTGCTTTAGAAGTAATGGACACAGAGTGCCACCCCCCAGCCCAGACCCTCTACATTTTCCCTCTTTCTTGAGCCCATCCAGGAGCTGGCCTTGCTGCGAACGGTTTGTAGTCTGAAAGTTGCCTTTACCTCATGGTTTTTTGGCCGAGCTCTCTAAAACACTGACATTTGGGTGGCCTTGTCATGCTACACATGAAGGATTTAATACCCCTCTCTTCCTCAATGAGATCTGTCACCACTGTCTTTTTCTCCTCCATCGGGTGAAACCTACACTTGAATCTTCATGCAATTTTCTGCCATTTTTGACATTGAAACCCAGTGCCGCCCCTGTCCTAAGCCTGCGTGTTTGTGCCTACAGGCCACAGCGCATTAACTGGATGAAAGTTGATGATGATGTCCCAGCCCATGCGGTCATCACTGGCGCAGACTTGTATATCGAAAACCTGAACAAGTCTTTCAATGGGACATACCGCTGCATTGCGTCAAATTCAGTGGGAGAGTCCTACGATGACTACATCCTCTATGTATATGGTAAGTTCTGGCTTTGATAAACCTGAATGCAGTTTTCCTCTCCGCTGATATGTACAGTACAGCGAGTATTTATCCTTGAAACTCATTTCACATCCCTGCTTTGAATCAAGTAAGTCAAGTAAGTTTCTGTTAACATTCTTACAGGTCTGCCGTGCTTTATTTCTGATTGCACTTTTAAATTCCACTCACTGCGTGCTGAGCTAGCCTGTGCCAAAATGATTAGATACTATTTTAAGTTTGCAGGAATGAAGTGGGAAAGGGCCTACTCCCCTCTTAGTAAACTACATCGGCCAGACTATCAGCTGCCAAAAAGCTGTTTAGGTGAGGTGTTTTTTAAATGAATGACTGGCAGCATAATACCGTCCTTAAAAAGGTCTAACACAGGACTTCAGACAACAAAGAGCACATTAACAGCAACGTATTTGCTGTTAGTAACAGATGTGGATAGTTTAAGCAACTGAACAAAATTGGGAGCAAAGATGAGAGCAGAATTTATCTCTGGGCCGTGGATGGACAGACTTTCCACAAACTCCCTGAACTTTCTAAAAGCATTTATCCAAATATCTGATAGCGTAAAGAACAAAGCGGACAACATTGTTTTCGCCGCTTATAAAGCCCAGTAATCAAGAGTCCACAGCAGTTCCAGGTTTTCAGTGAGTAGAATGGTACAGCCACACTTCCTAGCACAGTGGGAAAAAAAAAGGGAAAAGGCGGTCGAAGACAACCTGTTGACTGTCGGCTACTGATGACACAAGGCCTTAATCAGCCATTAAACCGCCTCCTGATATTACGCGTAAACGTCTGGACGTTGATGCGTTTGAAGTGTTTTACACTTCGGTATCCGCACCGATCCTCCAGCTCATCATGTTGAACATTAGAATTGCTAATGCAGGGATCAGGATGCTGCACTGCCGTTGTCACCAGTTAATCTTGCGTCATGTTTTCTGACACCCCCACCTGAGCTTCTGCTGTTAACAGAGCGTTCTGACACACTAAAGAATTCCCCGCACACGCACAGAGAAGCAGGCAGGAGTGACATCTGGCTGCTCCATACTCTTATAATTATTCTTCTTCACATATAAGGGTGACATCTGCTTATTACAAACAGCCTGGCTTTGACATATCTGTGATCGTGTACTAGAACAGAACTGATAAGTCTGATAATGTTCAATTCCATCCATTAGAAAAAAAAATAGATTCAGCCTCTGTCGCTAATAAAACCTGTAAGTGCTCCATGGCAGAAGGCAACGTTTGATTGCGACACCTTGCTCGAATACTGATGGTTTTTTAAGGTGAAAAATCAGCAGGGGATAAAAAAAAAAACTAACACGGAGAGAGTTTTATTGACGCAAATGACCAAGGGTTCTGCTGAAGAGCACTGATCTGACAGGCTTCATTTCCTACATGAAAAAAAGACCCAAACGAAAGCCAAAAGAATAATCTTTTATTCATTACTGCAACACTGGAAAAGCAAGATGTGGGAATATTGGTCGCATTCTTGGATTCCATTTAATTTTTGGATTCCTGGATTTTCCATGTGTTACAACCACACCAGTTTTTGTATTCTGTGTGCTGATAAATGGTCTGTAATGACTAAATTAATTGTGCCCTGTACAAACTTTTTTAAAGTTAAAACTGCATTATACTGTACAGTATATCTCAAGTGGCCGCTTTTGTAATTTCAAACTGCTGATCCCCACATTTGGCTCCCTATGAAGCAAACCAGCCTTTTCTTCCCTGGCGCACTCAGAGCATCCTGAATGTATTTCTTCTGGGCTTGCATCACTGTTTTCTCATCTACTAACTCCTGTTGAAACATAGGAATTCAGGATAAGAAAGGTTGAAAACAAGGCGGGGCTATTTGTGTCATCTAGCCCGTTTGGTAGTTAGTAGTTAATGGGAAGTGTGATCCATACTCCTTACTATTGTATTGCACTGTATTATTATTGTATTTCAAGCTGTACTACAGTATATACAGGCTAATGATATAGCAGAAGAGCAAATACTTTCTTGCACTACTCTGACTACCCAATATCCAGGGCAGCCTTAGTCAAAACAAGGCTACTGTGCAAAATGTCCAGAAACTTTTTATATCAACGACAACAACTCATATAGATATATATATAAAATGACTTAAACTACTCTGCATTGTGAGTATTCCCGCAGTCCAAAATAACACTTTAGTTCTAATTGGCATTCCAGGCCACGTTTCCTTCATTTCATTCAGGAAATTCACACAGTTTGTGTACGTTTCGATAAAACCTCGCACTGTGCAAGTCCAGACCCCTGTTTGCCATCGAGAGAAGTGTGGGCTGCCCAGGTTTTACATATCCCAGAAGAAAAGGACACTTCTGTGACAGCTCACTTGCTACTGCTGGCCGGCCTGTGCCCCCTGAAGACAACAGTGACAGGGTGAAGACAGATGTAGAATTCTCAACAGTTCTTTAATCTGCTCATTTTCGAAGTCTGCAAAGGCTGAGTGATGGAGAGCATTTCCAGGGCAGTGAAGACTAAACCAGTTAAAGTGAAAAATGTATTCTTTGAGATGCATTTCTAAAGCAATTTACACACCCATCTAGAAAGCCCTGCAGTAGAAAGAGGTCTACCTCGGAGGAGTCTAAAAAGTTTATAAAGCCTTTCTAACCTAATAAAAGGCAATGGTACCTCTGTGCTTTGCTCTTATTGTAGAGCCCACTTCAGCCTGTCAAATGTGCAGTCATTTGTATCCCCCAAGATTAAAAAAAATCACTTTACCTGCTTAAATGCTTACTATTTTAGAACTTTTTTTTCTCGTTTTTCAAGTAAAACGATACATCAGCAGCCAGGGCTGTGGTCTCAGTGATTTCAGATAAACCGTTTTGGCCCATAGCTGCTGGGATCTCTTCCAGCGTCATTAACCCGTGATCCCCACATCAGTGACTGGAAAAAGCTGGGGGTCAGATTCCTTCAGTGATCGATTCCTGTACTGCTCACACCACTGCTGTTTTTCAGTCTGCTGAGTAACCCAGGCTTGCTTTCTTGCTCAGCCACTCTCTCGTATCAGATTCCCCATCTCTAACTCTGTGACAGAAGCTGTGTGGTTTAACCTCTGAAGTCATTAACCTAAGCTATCAGTTCAAAAAGTATGTAGCGCCTTTTCGTTTAAGAGCCATTAGAAATCCCATTGCCTTTTCTCTGTTCTTTTTTTCCGCCCCTTTTGTGTTCTTTTGAAAAAGGGTACTTTTTTTTCTTATTTGTTTTCTTTGCTCTGAGAAAACCAGCAGGTGTAATAACGTTTAGGACAAGTTCCACTGAAGAACTCACACCGACCCCCCCCTCCCCCCAGAAAATGCATCGCATACATGATCTATATTATTACGTACTATGTACTGTAAGTGATCAGGTAATCGTGAAAATAAAAATTTCACACTGAGTTTATAACTGAAGCTCACTCCCACCCTCACTGACCTAGCTCAGTATTTACAGTAGGCACGTAAAAAATACCTCTTCCCACTGTTCCTCTTGTGGTGTCTCCGGGGGAATAGTTTATGTAAACGATAGTCGTACTTACACCACACTTTACTGTCCTCCGATCCGTGGCGTTTCTTCCAACAACTGTCTTCCGAATACAGTCCGTAATCCGTTCCCTTAGTCCTGATTCGTTCCGAGTTCCAAAAGTTCGTAATAAAGACAATCCGCGATGTATCCTAAACCAGTGTCCGTAATCCAAAATCATAAACCTTTCTCCTTGCAGTCGTTCGTTTGCCCGATCCTTAACATCCACCTCTTTCCACTCTTTTCCTCCAAAACGCATTCACCTTACCGGCTTCCGCCCCGTTCACTGCCTCTGGGCCACTTATATTCCGGTTCCTGATGCGTCTCAGCTGTGTCTCGTTGTTTCTTAAGGTAGACCCTTTCCATCTACTGGTCAGCTGACTCTTTTTGTCCGCCATCTTGCTAAGGTCAATCTCTAGCATTTTCAGTGTTTCATTTCGGAAATACCTGTTAGAGATGACCCTTCCCCGGGTCCTCTTACACTCTCTTGACATCCGTTCTTGCCCTCATCATCACCCTTGCTGTAGATCTTTTCGTGGTTCATTATATCTCATCTCCACTGGAGGTCCACATGACTCGTTTTGAGCAACGTCATTTTCTTGGTGAAGGACACAACTTCAGTTGTGGAAGCCCTTTTTTACACACGAGTGTAATTATGATGGAGATGGCTAACGTGTTTTATCTCTTGATCACTCGTAGTAAAGATAGGTATGTTTTTTTTAATTTAATTTTCCTAATTCAAATGGAAGTGAGCCTGGCCTGTTTGTATTTTTGGAGCGCAGTTGCCTGGACCAATTCAGCCCTTTCCCAATGAAAATACATAATTGCTATGACAAAGATTTTAGAGTATGAAGTGGCATTGATCAGAGGTATCTGTGTCACGCTGATGGAGCCTGGATAAAGAAATTATAAGACAGTACTATTTTTCGTAGTGTTGTGGCTGGACAGGAGTTAATAAAATATCAAATCAATAATTAATGTTTTTGGTTTGGTTATGGATTTTTACAAGGTTGCCTCTTTCCTTACTTCATATACATCTTCACCTAAAAATGGGAGTTGCTTATTTACAGCATATGTTTATTAACTCATCAGTTTCTTTCTTTGATTATCAGGGAAGAATTATCACTGCAGGTATGCTGAGAGGTTTTAATTGGCTTTTCTGTCATCAGCATTGCCAGAGATACCCGTTGTTTCTCATTTTTTTCTTAATTAGAAAAGAGGCTTGAAAGAGCCCATCCATCTTGCATGTCTTAATGTGCAGTTGGCAGGTTGGCAGTGATTTAGGCTGTGGAGGCTAACTGGGCACCAGAGAACCTGATTACTGTCTGCCTGCACACCTTTAATATCTGTATTTTTACTGTGATTCTTAATTTGAGCTTTAATGCTATTGGAGACAGCTCTGAGTTCTTTTTGTATCGCATTTTACTCATTTATTTTAACAGCTTTTAATTGACTTACTTTTAATTGCAAGCACATTTTGTGTTTTCAGGCTAATGTCAGTGTTAAATCTCCAAAAGTTTTGCTTATCAAGGCAAAACTTCATCTGGAGTGCTGAGTTGCTTAAACCTGGTTAAATGGGTTGGACAAAAAGAGGCTTTGCTTCAACCAGGTGTTAGACAAAAAGGAGCAACCCCCCCCACCCCATTTAAAAGTAACACCATCCTGTTGCGATGGTCCAGGCTGTTGTCATTACTGTTCTTGATAGAATTTCGGAATTTGCAAATGGTGACGCCCCTGTTTACAAGCTGTTATCTCCCTTGTAGCGCTGCTTTTCCACCGGTTATTCGCTTCACAGCATGTCCCAGAGATGCGAAATGGGTCCTTAACAAAATGATGAAAAGGTGAACTGCCTTTGTTTTCCATTATAAGAAAGGAGAAACCCACTTCTGAAGATTCCCTTTCTTTACCATTTCAGAACACCTACCAGATAAAGCAAGAGAATTCTTGTACAGCTGCCTGTGTAGTTGCTGGGGATTATCAACATCCAGAATCCACTGTTGTGCATAGTCTATTAGCCTGATTGTTTTTATGTGCCTTTCCTGGGTGGTTGTTAGTCCTTAACAAGCCCCTCTGTGCAGGTTTTTTATTCAGTACCAGCGATCCAGGTTAAAGCATTTATAGCCCTGCGCCAGGGCCCAGAGCTCAATGGGCAAACAATCCTGTGTTTGAATTGCAGATGCAAGGATATCCTTATTCCGAGCCTATAGGGAGAAAGAAAACAGCAAACACTGAAAGAGCCTGCTTCACGTTCTCCACCTGTCTTACCAATTCCAGGGAGTTTCCAGTACAGTCTAGGCCTTAAGGGATGTGTCTTGTCAGCCGCACAGAGGTCTAATGAGTCTGCTCATTAGGTTCCAAATGGTGGAGATGATTTTGAATCAGCCTCAGTAAACACACCTATATGACACCAGGGGACCCTCTAGAGTTTGAACGTCATAAGCTCTAAGGCTTTAAAGAAGAGCACACCTTTAAAATGTGCATTTTCAGATTTGTGTAGCAAAGTAACTCTGTGTTTTAACACAGCACGTTTTCTTGCTAATAAAAACATTGACTTTTGACATCTGTTCCATGTCAGATAATGTAGGAGTGTTCATAGTTAACCTGAAGAAAAAAAACTGTAATTCTACTGTGGTACCTGAATGTTGTTTTTTCCCTTTTTTCAAGGAAATCCACGTTTTTGATTTGATTTGATCTTTTCTTGTCCTGACCTGATATTTTGAAGTTATTACTGAGGCTTGTTGCCATAGAACAAATTTTCTTCCAGTCTCAAATTAATTTACCAATGCAAAATCACTTCAGGCACATTGTGATTTTTGCTAATCAGTCTAAATTGGAATTTAGAATTTAATTGGAAAACTGTGTGGATCTGCGATGTGTTTTTCATCTCTTCTCAATTAAAATATTTTAAAATGCATTTGGCCAGTTAGTATTACAACACTTATAGTAATGGTACAGTACAAACAGTATTATTGTAATTGGATTGTTATTTCTGGAAAAAATGGTAAATTATTGCGGTGGAAGATTTTCACTGGGCTCCCCTTTGAAGGTAAAGCTAAGCTTTATGCTGCCAATGCAATAGCAGCTTTCTGAATGGCTTCTCAATGTATGATTAAAGGGAGAATCACAATCATAAAGTTTTGCACAGCAGATAACACCACAAATTAATACAGTTAGTTTTTTGAGTTAGTCTAAAGTATGTAGATCCTTTCATTGTGAAATAGTTATCTCCACTGTTACTTGGAGTCCAGGTGAATCTGTTCCCGGAAAACATTCCAAGTTGGGGAAGTTTGTCTGCATCGGTCCTTCACTTTAAAGGGCTGTAGTCTAATGGAGCTCCCGGGATCTGTCATGGTCTTTTCAGGATCCGAACCTTGTCTCATTTCGACAGAGGCACATGCTGTCCATGTTCCTGCCTTCAAGAGGCGTAATCAAGATTGAAGCATGGTCCACAGAAGTTTAGAAAAGGCAATTGCGCTAACACATATGTGCAGTGAATCACCATAGTTTAGGACAGATAACAACTTTGCTTTGACAGGTTGTGATCTATTAAAGAGGTTTATTGACACCACAGACATACAAATCTCTTAAAATATTCTGCTTTTGGTAACACAACGCAACATCTGCTCTGCGCCTCCAATTCACAAATGCATGCACACACATATTGTGCTTTTTCACATTTAGCATTGGATTACTTCAGTTGCTGCATCTGAAGCAAGAGTTAACATGAAAATATATGCAGATTTATTCTGTCATGTATTAAACATCATTCCTTCAGCTTTTAAAGTGCATGTGTTGTGCTGCTCTTTTATCACATTTAATTTTTTTATTACGTTACTGTGATGTTGTATATGAACATGTGGCATTTTTAACAGTTTTACAATGTTTCAGGTTTATCTGAATTTAAATTATTTTCCTCCATGTTCAAATGTGCCTTTTGTGGTTAATTTAATAGTTCATTACTTGTGAATAAATATACAAATATACAAACATAACTCTTAGCTAAAATCACTGGGTATGTTTATATAGTGTTGTCTGCATTGCAAAAACTAAAATGCTCTCACTTTGTTTATTTGTAAATATTAAGTAAATAAAAGGTCCTTTGCAGTGCTTTGTAACAGATTGAGAATATCTGTATATTGTAGAAATTAAACAACTGAGTTTCTTACAGTGGCAGTTTATATTAATTTCTAATGCTTTTGCGTGGTAAAAGAGATGCACTTTAGGTTTGGTTATATGCTTCTGTATAAAAGACACACCTGCATTTTGAGCACACATGGCTGGTTAAGTGACTAGACTATGGATTAAATTCCAGGCAAAGCTTGGTCAAAGAGAGATAGACATAAAATTTGTCATGTTTATTAGTCACGGAAACAAGTATAGCAGTAAACATGGATTAAAAAAATGATGGAACTATAACCAAATAAGTAGCCTTTGCAGACAATCCCTTAGAGTCCAGTGGAGATCCTGTGTCTTAGCCTTAGGCCTTTTTAAAATTATTTTTTATTATGGAATTTGTTTTTCAACCTTCAGTGCTGGCAGTCGCAATACAATTTAGTAAAAAAATGACCATCCCAATGCAAGATGTCAGCATCTTTGCTGGTCTCATTCACACTAAATGTCCTCCTTTTTCTTGTTGACAATAATATCTGAGCTTCGATTAAGCCTAAACCTAATATGACACTATATTACAAAAACGCCAGGCCAGCTTCTGGAGAATTTCATAACATCCATGAATATTGTAGGAAAACGTCAGAGGAAAGCATTTGTTGAAGTAAAGAAGAAAATCTCATGGTTCAGCATAGATTGACTATGAATGGTGGATCCATAAATAGCAAAATATTTTTTTTAAAAGAAAACCTTGTAATATTGTAATTGAAGGGTCCCAACTAAAAGGGTGTTGTCATGGCAAGCAACAATGACAATCTTACATCACTGCAGCTCTTTATGTTTATCTGTGAAGGCTCAGAAATATTTGAAACAGTTGCCGCACAGACATGCTGAATGAACACTGAAGTTCCCTTCTTGAACAAATCCGGCCCTCTGCCCTTGTCATCTGGAGTTTTTGACACTTCCAGGCTGTAAATAAATCTTCCGAAATCCATATGTCAAATTATCGCAAGGGCTTCGTCCTGTTTTAATGTTTGTATTAGGCAGTGCCATGCATGCACAATTTTATGGACAGACATTAAAATTTCAAAGCGTACAGCAATCTGTCTTGAAGCATGACACCCCTTAAAGGACGCCTGTCAGAAGATGTTCAGAATCCCCATTTCCAGTGACATTATCATTTCCTTTATATTTTATCATTAGTTTGGAAGTGTTTTGGCTCCCACTGAGATGTTTTGATGCAGCAAGGACAATAAAGCTCACGGCTCTGAAGAGAGAGAGAGACAATTTCATCTGCCGCTGATGTTCACTCAGTTAACCCCAGCAGGGGCCCTGATGTTTGTCTGGGAGAGATGGGCAAATATTCAGATCGCTTATGTCTACTGTCACAGACTTTAACGTTGCAACAAACTTTTTTTAATATTTTTTTCCCCCTTAATGTTTGACTTTTTGAATAGCGAGATAACACATTTCCGCCATTTTTTTGCATGGGCTCTGTTTTGACTTCCAGATTTCCCTTTCCTTGAGTCACACCGATGTCAATTTCCAGCACTTTTCACACAATCTGCATTGATGTCTTCCATCACGGGGTCAGCACTAGGGCCTTTGGCGATGCGAGAATGTCACGTCTTTCAGCAAATCATTACTTCGACACGGAGATTGTCACCTTTCATAATGATAGCCCGCTTCTTTGCCTGGCTCAATAGCTCTCTTTTTTTATTTTGCTCTGAGTATTATGATGGAGAAAAGACATCCGAGAAAGTAATTGGAATTGCAACACTAGAGAGCCCTTTAGTACAAGTCAAGGAAATGTCTTTCGAAGACATCTCACAGAATGTGCTCTCTGCCTTTATTTCCATCACATCCGTCCGTGTTGTCTGTGCTAAGAAATTGCACCCTTGGAATTGTCATTTTTTTTTCTTGTTGGTATTGCTTTGCTTATTGGGTTTGTTGTAATATGTCATTGAAATTATGATGGGTTTGTATTAATATGCAGTACCTCTCTATATGTGTGCATACATCCTCGCATGCATATACAGTATATACACTGTATGCAAAAAGCCCATCATAAATGTATACACCCTTTGTGTTACTTCTTTCATTTTGCTTTTTCATTATTTATTTATTATTTGTTTCTCTATGTTTAATTTTTGTATTTTCATCCAGATGCTTGCACAACTACCCCTTTACCCACAACAACCTTCACCACCTCTACCACAACCACCACCACCACCATCATTCCAGCTACTGCCGAAGGTACAGTATTTCATACCTGCCCTGGCTTTTCCTCCTTCACCTGTCTCCTTGGGCTTTCTGATAAGAGGTGGCATATGTGTGTGCGTGTGTCAGAGAGAGAGAGGGGGGAGAGACAGCCAACAGCCTGAACCTGATAAGATCCTATAGCTGATAAGGATAGCTGAGTTGCACAGGCAGTGCTTTCTCATAGTGCAGTAAGGTGAATGCTGCTTGTCAAAACCAATTCCTGTCACATCTTTGATCATTCCAAATTTAGCACCATTTCCCAGGCTTCACAATCTTATCAGAATCTCACTGTTTCCTATCCTGTCCAAGTGACAGATTACAGCAACCCATTGTGTTTCCTGATGGGTGACAATGACATCATATTTTTTTTTCCCTGGATGCCAAGAAACTGAATTTCTTAGGATGCTATCAGGACTGTTTGGCCCAGCTGTGTGTGTGTGTGTCTGCCTTTTTTTTATCGGTTTTTGTCCTTACTACCCTAAGGAGTTGAAGTCTTGGGCCTTTTTTTATTAAGTTTTCTGGTGACCTTTCTGTCCAGAGTGCTTTGCTTGCCCTACTAAAGAGTGGCTGTATTCTCTTCCTGTACTTCTTTTGCTTTCGCCAACAAATTTAGGCTGTTAAGCTTATTATTAAATAACTACGGTAAGTGGACCACAAGCAAACTGCCAGTGAGCTTATTCTTCTCTTTTGTATAAATTCTTGGCTTGCCGAGTTCGACTGTAGAGATAGAATTATGTAATAGAAATGTACAACCAGTGCCGGAGGTTGAGGTCTTTGTTTTCTTGATGTTGGGAAAGTGTTTTATTTTGACGCTTTTATTTATTGCAGGTTTTGGTCAGAAGGTGTTAGCTTGACTTAAACTGTAAAATAGAAATATTTAAAAATCGGCCCCCACGGCGTAAGCTTTATGGAAATACTATTTTATCTTCAGTTTCCATTTAGAGATATTTTATTTGAGTGGTTTATTCTGAAATATATATATATCTGTAATTGTATATTTTTAACATTTACATGTAATACATTTACAGTACCAGTTCACACTTTTAACTGACAGGGATTTTAGTAGTAGTAGTACCTAGCATTTCTATATTGCTTTTCATACCAAATTATCCTCACCCACCTCTGTACCCCCTCTGAGGAGGTAGAAAAGGGATCATTTACAGTACTTCGCCACTTGAATTAAAGGGAAGGTTTAGATAAGTCAGATTAATGAAGGCTCCTGTGAGCAGCGCCATGGGATCTTCTCTGACCACAAAGTCAGAAACCAAGTCTTACCCAAAGGATGGCACCTCAGTCAGCTTTCGGGGCCTGTCATTCAAACTTTCTGGCCCAGAGCTGAAGAGTTATCGCCACTCCTTGTTCCTCCAACACAATTGACACGTCTACCAGGGAAAATATTTCACGTCTTTTCTTAAGGACTCAAGGCGGGTTGTAGTCCAGTACTTTAAGAAGCCAACCCTGGAACGTAGTTTCCAACCCTTTCCTTATTTGTAACTTACATTTTTAGCTCATAATATAATACTGTGATATTTCCCTCAGTGTTTGGAGCCTCTAGCTAATACTGTCCAGATTTATAGTAGTTTAAAGCACAGACAGTTCTGAATTACATACAGCGAAAAACAAACTTTAGAAAGGCAGCAGTTTCAGTTTCATATATTACATTAAAAGAGGCATTTCAGCATACATCTTGAGCATTAGTATTTTATGCATATCTTTTGCTGAGTTTCAAGAGAAATATACTGTATATATGCAGCTTTATAAGTTCCCCTCCTCTTCTGAAAATGGTGTGTATTTATATATAAAGGTAGCTGCTTAAAACCATAATACCCTTAGAAGGCTGATTCCATTTATTCACATTTAGCTTATGGTTATAGATCATGAGTGCCAAATGAATTCATCAGTGAAAAGAGGTAGAGGCCACTTAGAAATTTAATACATTTTTGATAAACTGGCTATAAGAGAAATGGAATAGGGCATACTGCACTTTTAAAAAATCTATTAAAGTCTAACACAGGGCTAAAGTGCTTAACAGCTGCAGGAGGTGACATTTAGAGATGACTAAATTGCCATTTATACTGCAAAATAAATGACTAAATGGAAGGCCCTTCTCACCACTGTCCGCATCAGGGACAGATGTCATTAATTCCTATTTGTATTGCTTTTCCTGCTAAACACAGCTTCGAAATGGATGTATATCGATATTTACAGTAAAAGCATGCCTTTTAAAAAAAAAAAGATTTTGTGGTTTTGAGCAAAGACATGAACTCCCTCTTTTCGGGGGGAACAACAGAGTGAAATGAGGCCTTCCACGTCTCCTGTGTGCTTTTGTATCGTTTTCTGAGGCATGATTGTGGAGCCCAGGAAAAGGCTGCCATCCACAGGTCTGAGAATGGAAAGGGGTCACAGTAAAATGGCATACAGAATTACACAATCCTGTGAACTTAATTGACTGTTTGCAGGGGGCAAAACGCAGAACCCTACTACATGCCAAAAGGCATTTTTAAATTCCAGAACTACATCCAGTTCCCATAATGCTGTTTCCTGTTGTTTTATTGCTGACAGTTAAGAAGTTTCCCTTTGGTGTTCCATCACAACTTTGAACACCTGCTCCTACTTAAATACAGTCATTTCAAAACTTGACTCATTAGGAGAAGGGAGTTTGCTCAGTTGATAGTGATTTTTCCCTGACGTTCACACCACAAGTGGTAAACTGTGCTAAAGGTACCACTGTTGAGCACGTTGACATTTGCGACTAAAGTAGTTGGGGGAGTCAAATTTCAGTTTATAAATATATCAAACAATAAATAAAAATAATATATATAATAACCCAATAAATAAGTTGCTATTTCTGTTTGTAGGTGTAACTCCATTCATAATAACCCCTTAAGCGTATACTGTATAAAATCTCCTACAAAAAAATAAGCTTTTGCAGAGTCTAACCACAAAGCATCCCAACATATTTTTACTTTTTATGCCATGTTTTCTTTTTGTGTGTAATTAAAATAAGGGAGATCATCAGCTCAGTTTGCTGGGACACCAAGTTTCATTTAATGGACTTTGCAGATGTAAAGATTTGTTTAATTGTGATCTTTGTTATCTGCAGTATATTTGGTAAAAGCATTGAGCAGAAATCACCTAGCAATGTATCTGGCCCTGAACAAAAAAGTCTGGAGGTTATTGTGTAGAATTTAATAGCATATATGCCATCTGGAGATTTGAAAAATAAATAAATTTACCAAAAAGAGCTTCTGGATGAGGGAGGTGGTAGAGTCGGTATCTTTCCTTGTCCAATAACTCCAGCAAGATAAACAGCAGACAGAGAGATAGTACCCAGACTGAAAAAGGGCTAATTTTCTAAAGGTCAATAGCATTACCACTGGGAAAACAGCAACTGTGCTCACATGATACACAGCTAAGGCAGACTATCAAGTTGAATTTATCGTGCTTAGCATGATGCAAAGGAAGAAATGCTCCTGAATGTAATAAACAATGTACTGAGTTATTGTTTATATATTGTTGCTAGTACTGTGATTGGATTCCATGATGACTCGCATAGCTTGGAAAAAAGTTAAATATTCGCGTGGTAGTCAGCATTAGTCTACAAACATGTTTTTAAACACTCCCTTCCCAAAAAAATATTCGTGAGGCTTTTTTTTCCCAGAATTATACTGTAGTCTCATATAGTAAAAAAACATCAAACTTTATAGTCCATTGTGTTATTTTAAAGAAACAAATTTTGATGTCAGATGTTAATCAGCATAATGACTTTACATATGGCATGTATATTTTCATAAAATATCAGTGCGCTTGCTTCAGAGAAGACTGTCATTTAATTGATAACTTTGTGAATTACAAGCGACGCAATTCCTCTGTTGCTCAGTATTGCTCTGTACGTGTATCATATTTGCTTTTCACCTGCTAAAAGAGTGAGACCGCTCAAGATGTAGAATGAAATGCTTCTGACCAAAAACCTAGCCGTACATACTCTTGATGAGATACTGATGTAGGCAGGCTTAGCAGGACAGTTCTCTTTGTGGTTTGGATGGCATTTCGATGACTTGAAAAGGAACCCGAGAGGCTTTAAAAAACAATTATCACGGACACTTTCTCCCCACCACAGTGTCTCTTGATGATCTCATGTTCATGCTGACCTGGGGCCTGTGCAGAAGAGAAGGGATTGGGTTGGGGAATCTTGTTTGCTCATCTGATGACATATTGACCAACTTGTGCAAATCCCACAACTTAGTGATGGAGTTAGCTCAAGAAACCAGGTACTTGATGATGATTTAAGCTCATTCATTTTGCATTTAATTTCCAAGTTGGATCAATTAGCTTCTATTATCATGGTTTGCCCTTAGTAAGCAAGAAATCCCACCTTACGGGGGTTCCTGCTGCTTTAAAGTTGCCTTATCCCGCTTGTGATCTGTAGCAATAGCCAGTAATCTGCAGCCGGGTGACTTGCATCCATCCCATGTGAAGTGCACTGCGTTTGAAATAAGAAAATGTCAAACAATCATTTGAAGATTATTTTCACTGATCCAGGTGCCCTGTTCAGTATAATGGACACAGCCAAGGGGTTTTTATTAATGCTCAAGGTGAAAGAAAAAAAAATTCAGAGAAAACAAAAAAAGAGACATACAGTCTGAAGGCAGAAATCAAAGGACTTTGGGCTGTAGTCTTGACCAACCAGTCTGGCACTCTGCGTGTTTGATGAAATGTCCCTTTGAGATAAAACTAAAAGGCAAGCCTAATTACAAGAAGTTTATCCTTTGTACAATAATTGTTAATTTTTTTTATGTGTTGCTAGGATATTGAGCATAGTGGGGAGCTAAATGATACAATTAAGTGATTTTGATTTATTATTCAAAAACAGTTTTTTGTGTAATATTTAAGAAGTTGGAATAATTCACGTTTGATAAATCTCGGTTACTTTCAAAGATATGTCTGCGCCTTTGTTAATTATTACAAATTACAAAGGTCTGCATTTTAAAAAAAAGGCGCTCATTGTTACTCTTTGATTTAAACAATGAAGCCAACAGGGACACATCACTGCCTTTCATTTAGATTTCTGAAGTTTAGAAGGAAGTTAATTGCAATTCGTTTAGAGGTTTTGTGTGTGGTAATAATTTCAAGGTAGGAAAGCATTTTCAAAGCAAGACGCTTGCCAAAGCTCTTTCCTGTTTCCCTTTCGGATTCTGACAGTTAATCCCAGGTCAGCAGGGAACTCTTCAATGTGGGGGCCCTCCAGTAGGCACAAGGAGGACATCCTAGGTAGTGAACTGATTGTCTCTGGGGTGAGCGAAAAACAAAAGCAAAGGCGCTTGATTTCTAAACCTTAAAGGTTTCAGGTGTTCAGAAGCCAGTGCAGTTTGTGTGGCAGTTCCATGATCCCCGTACTTCTGCGATGGGCGACTCTGGCACGTCGCACCAGAGGGCAGGCGGAGGGGCTGCTGTGCTGGTGTCCTCTCACAGGTCCAGCACTGTTTAATTGCACCCAGTTACAGAAAGTGGGCTTTCCTCTCTCCAGCAAAGAACTTCGAAGAGACTTGAAAGAGAGAGAGAGACTGAGAGAAGCACTAAAGAGAAAAGAGATTGTATTTCTCCACTGATTTCCAGCCCTACAGCAAGGCAGAGGCAGTGTTAAAGGAAGCTGCAATGGAGGGGTGAATTTGTAGAAGAAATGTCTATTGCCATAGGGAATGGAAGGAAAATTCCTCCCTGATTAACAGGTCAAGCAGTTTCTCACACAACAATCAGGTGAATAATCTTGAATTGTCTGCAATAGGGATAAATGGAAATTTTCAGATTGCTAGAATATCCCATTTATAATCACAAGAAGCATTCTAACTGCAGCACCTTTTAAACCCGTTACCTTGCGGTTGTATATTTGTGTATAAGTGCGTACCCTTTTCTAAAATTGACATCAAACTAAGGGGAACACCTGGGTTATGGCCCTTTTTGCCCAATGTTGTTTTTTTTAATTCAAATCATTTTTTGACCTTCCTACTGCAGTACCCTAGGCTTTCTTCTGAGATTATTTCAAAATATGTTTATGTGGATTCGCTTGTATGGTCTCTGCGTGGGGCTCCCGAATTCAGGCTCAGTGAGCTCTGTGATCCAGGCTTCCTGGTTTTGTAACCATAGGCACCAGATTTTCAAATTAATACAAAATTTAAGCAATTCATTATGTTACGTGAATAGTAAGAATACTTTAAGGGGGTTGTCTTCCTTCCCATTGCACTCCTGCTAGCCATCATTTTTTGTTACTCTCAGTCAAATTCAGTGCAGAATGTGGAATTGTGTCTTGATACAGATCCCGTTAGGTTCCCTTAATGGGTAGTGGCAATCTTGCGTGCACAAAGGCAACCAGTTAATGAAATGAATCATAATTAACTAACAGTCTTATAGGTTGACAAAGGAGTTCAGGACAAGACATAATAATTAACATTGTGCATCCTACAGTAAGCTCACAAATTAGACTTGTGCAGAGTAAAAATACCTTCATCCCTGGTTGAACAGTAATATGATCAAATATTGGGGGTGCTTGTCGACAACCAAGGGTCTCCTGGCTCCGAGCAACACAGTCACACTTGTGACTCCTAGCACACTTGTATGCTAGTGGTACTGTTGGCCGGGGACACGTCGTCTACTCTCCTACACGGGGCTTCATAGCTTGTAACGTGTTGAAAGATGAAGGTTTCAGAGGTGGGAAGTTCGGAAGAATCGGCCCACACTTCTTCATTCTCCCTCATGGGTGATTACTGGGCTTATAACCGTTCGCCAAGACAGCCTGAACGCACAGCTGGCTGTTCACGATTGGGTGAGCTTGTAAGAAAAACCCAGTTTTAAAAAAAGAAACAAAAATATCTTGTCTGCATATTTAGCATATAAAAAAACACACATTTCGGTTCTGGAGCCTTCTTCAGGTGTCTCTTTTTCTTAGCCTTACAGCATAGAATGAACTTTAACCTGATCGTTATCATAATGCATGTTTGTACTTGGTTTTTAACAAAAGATGAGGTATTGTAAATGCTTTTACTAATTCTGTAACCAACAAGGTCAGGATATTCGTTCAGTCATTGTCATTGTAAAATTGCTATGATGTGGTTGTTCATGTACATTATACTTACTGCACAGTTTTGTTTTCCTTTTCCTAGTTCTTTAAAACATTAAAAAGCCATGGTGGACTGTGAATAGCACTGACTGAAAAGCACACATTTCCTTGAGCACAGGCAGAGGAGCTTCCAAAACCCCCAGGGCTCAAAATATGTCTGAGTGTTTTTACAAGACTCCGTCCTCTATCGGTAGGAGCAGTGCAAAGCAGATGAGGTATCACAAAGTTCCAAAACCGATTGCGATTCGAAATGAAAGAAAAAATCTCCAAAATACAGCCAACTTCATTGTTCTTGTCTGGCCAAAAAGAAAGAAGAGATGTATGCGCGATTTGGTATCTAGGTTTCAAAATCTGGCTGGGCTTTGTTTCTGACTGAGTATTACGTATTATGGACAGATAAAAAGGTTAAGGAAAAAATAAATAAAAATAAACGCCTCCCAAACTATGTAGTATATGTTTACTGATGTGTTAGAGCCCTGCGTCTTGTGCCCCTAGGTATAGTAAAGGGAAGTCACCTCATATATCTGGTTGACAACCATCATTCATGTCTGTATTTCCTACAGTGGAGGAAGCACTGCTGGGTCAATGACACTCTAAAGACATGGTCTGCCATCATTTTAACTGCAGAAGCAGTGCTATAATTTTGATTTAAGCCTTGTTTCTACCTTAAAAGAAATTGCCATCCCCCATTCGGTAACCTTGAAAAGCAGCTCAAAATGTGATGTAACTGGTTAACCTTTCAGCTGCTGTGAGCTGATCCACATCCCATTGCTGGGAGGGTTTAGAATTAGCCAAAGTTATAACTGTTTCTCAAAAAAAAAATCAATAGTTCATCCAGACAGGAGTTTCTAGACAGTGCTATTTTACCAGGTTTTGTCATTTTCCAAAAGCAGCCTTTACAGCTAATTAAATCTATATTAATATACCCCCTAGAGGACTGCATTACTCAAAGAGTTGAAATACAGTCCGTGTTTTGTAGCTCTTTATTTTTTAATTGGAGTTGGTCATTTAGAGCCTTCTGTTCCTCAAGCTTCTCATCCAGCAATACATCAAATTAGCACTTACTTGCTCATGTAACAAATTATTTTGTACAAATTATTTTTGTATCGTAGCCCCTGTGAATATCATTTCAAGTATATAAAGTACTTGACTGGAGATCCGTTTTTAGGATTACTTTGTTTTTGCCCAGCCAATATGACAGCTTGTTTTTGGTGCGGGTCTGCCGTATGCATTTTTCACTCCACAGAAATATGATACATTTTCTTGTTATGGTGCTGAAGTAATCCTTGATGTTTTATGCATGAGTGCTTTAAAGAAAATGAATGATATGAGGTAGAGGAGGAAACCTCGGGTCCACGATAGACATGAGGTCTTCTTGTTTTGATTTCTTGGGCTTATTTAAGTGATGTTATGATTTACACAAAAAATTGAATGCTGCATTTTCAGACCTGCAGGGAAGCATTTAGTCCTGTTAACAAAAATGATTAGATCCACCAAGAAGGTAATCATCAATTCGGGAGTAGCAGAATCATACCTGCCCCCACCCCCCACTTAATACTTAAGTAATACTTTGAAACTAGACAGATATATTAAACAGAATTACATAAATGGAAGCTCCGTGATTATTCACACAATGACACGGCAGGTGAAATTTAATTCCTAGAACTGTAAAGAGGGAAATGGACAGAAGCCGAAGTGTCCAGTGTCCAGCTAGGAAGAGGTCAGTTAAGATTGCCCCAACCCTGCAGCAGTCACCCGTGTGGCGAAAATGTGTGAGTCTGTGCTATTCTCGTCACAAAGACAGCTCTGTTGCTGCCTTCTTGTTATTGTTGCAGTAGTTGCTGTTATGATTGTAATTGCTTTTTTTTATTTTCTGAACTTGTTGTCTTTCTCATGCAGATGGTCTCTCAATGCCTGCCTCTCACATCTTATATCTGTTCCATTTTTTGTTTCCATTCTCCCTTTTTTTTGCATGCTGTTCCTCCTGTTTCCTTCCTTCCTCCAAACCTCTTCTCCCTGTGTGTGTTCAGACACCGCGCTGACTACAGAACCTGCAGCTCACGGTTGGTATCACCCCCTAATTTCTACTTCTAGCCACGCAGCTCTAGCAGAATAGACCAGCAGATTAAAAACAGAAATGCTTTGCCGTTTGTTTTTACTGTGGGAAGCCGATATGGTTAAAAACAAGAAACGTACACACTTCTTTTCCTTCCCACAGCTGTCCTTTCAACAACTGAGATGTTAATTGAAAAGTTTCCACTCTTAACTACTAACACAGCTAGAAGAAGAGCACTAACTTTTGGGCAGTGTCTTCTGCAAAAAAGTTATTCTCTGTTGTGAGATGCGTTCCTAAAAGGACTTCTAAATTGCAAAGATCAAGATGATCTTTTTACTGAAGAAAAAGAAATGCTATAAGGTTTAACTTATAGGGTTTGATTACTGTTCATTTAGGTACACTGAATATGATGTTTGGATGTTTGCTAGCCAGTGCTCGTCATTAATCCAGTGCATACCTGTAACCTCAAGTAACAAAGCAGGCTGTAATCATAGCCGATCACTTGCACATCGGCTATGCTTTGAAAACATCCTGCATCAGACGAATACATTTAAAATGAATTAAAAGGATTTATGCTCATCACTCACTAAAACTTTGATTGTGTTTGCTGGCATTTCAGTGTCGCAATAAATACTGTGCCATAACGGTAACCTCCACCTGGTTCAGTAACGTCAGGCTTTGATTTATGACATTGTATTCATGTAAACCATTGAGAAATCTGTTGAAATTACCTTAATTTGTTATTTGAATATCAAATAGAACTCAAAAGAAGAGTACATAAGATAAAGATGGAGATAAATTGACTCGCACAATGCAGTGCAATTTGCTTAAACTTCATATCCTAGGAATTGCATATTCTATTGTGTTGTACTTCTAAATGTCAACCTTTATTACATTATCAGGCTGATTATATTTTAATAAATTTTTGATCAGCTATCAGAAAGCCGTGTTTGCTATGAGATTATGGTTTTACCTTTCAAATTATAATTACCAGGCACAAAAATAAATCCAGTAAATCTTTGCTCACACATCATAATTCTTTTCAATTAGATGCTCTGTACAAACATGCAGCGCTTGATTAAATCTACACAAGGGCACTTTAATAACACTGCTTCAAAAACTCCAAATTTTAAATTGTAACAAAATCTCAAGTCTATCTTATTGCTTGTACTTCTCTGTTACAGTTTAAACAAAGCTCTATGATGTACATACAAAAGGTTTTCCCCTTGGAAAATTGAATAATGTTAAGCTTTTGAAATAACAGGAGTCTTTTAAGAAATGAATAGAAAAGAAAAACTTTAATTTGATGCATTCTCATTACTGATTACATTGGAAAAATTCTTAAATTATCCAAGAATTTAACTGTGGCTTCCGAACAATTTGGAAATTCAATACAACAGTCACAATTTGCCAGATATTAGCATTAAATTCTACTGCAATTCGTAAAGAGAGTTGTTTGTTTTTATCATTCTGATTTGTTTGACAAAAGCTCATTATCTGCATTGAATGTGACTGAAACTACAAAAGCATGACATTAAAATGTTTGTGTTCTATTTACAATATACATCCTAGTTTTTTTCTGTGTTATTTAACTATGAGGTATTTGAAAACTTTATGTAACCTCTGATATTTGTCTAACAAGTATGGAAACATCATCTGACATGCACTGCAGGGTAGACCAGGAGCAAATAACTGTCCTGATAAATATAATTATCCTTAAGTGGTTTTTGTATATCCGACTGCTTGGGTATCACAAGTGTTTTGTTTGTGCTGCTGTGGATAATGAATCCATATGATGTTTTGCCAGGCTTTATGCATTGATATTTTAGGAGCTCTTCCCCAGCACTGATCTCTTTAACTGCTGTGTGTGATCTAGAATTGAGGCAGGATTCTTAGAACAAGTACAGAATTCATTTGAGGAAGAACAAGATGTTTGATCAAAGCAAGAAGCGTACAGAATACTGTATGTTGCTGCATTAGTTGTTTGTGTGTGTGGTTTCAGTAAAAAAGATTGTTTAAATAATTCAGACAACTCATGTTTGACAGGGCTTTCACTCTCTTTTAATAGATGTGATGTTGGGCTCATTATTACCCCAGTAACAAAGTTCTGCTGCTTGAACTCTACAGACACAGCAGGCCTTGCCACATGGAGTCATAGATCAAAAATCATATTGCTGGCATTTCTGTCAAAGCTTACAGAAAGTTCGCACATTTTTTTTCTCTCTCCCTAATCAGTTCATTTCAAGGGAAGCATTAAGCGTTGTTTTTTGTGTTAAGTCACAGCATTTTCTCAACTACATTCTGGGGAGGAGGATCATGATTTGAAGCCAAGTGTTTTTGAGTGTACCTGATTTTCATACACCCCCTTTAGAGCACAGTCTCTGCTCCCTACGCGCTGTAAGTTTTAATAGTATTTTTGGGCAATTATGAAAACTGGGGCTGAGGCCGCACAAGTCCTGGTGTCCGTAAGCCATTTCACCTCGGCGGCTTTTCCCTGTATAAACCTAACACTGACACTGTGCTTTTCCCTTTTAACCTGAATCTTATGAAAGAGCTAACCTGCTTTCACCTTTCAAACATTAAACACAGGGAAAGTTAACCTGCTTCCCCTCTATAAGCCACTGGAGAGCCAACCTTTTCCCTGCAACCCTGTTGGGAAGTCCAACCATAAGCTTGAACTAGCCTGACACCGTGACTAGGCGATTAGACATTAAGAACCGTGGGCTGAACCTCTTTATAGAGAGTGTGATTGAACACAGACACGGAAGATCTTATTATCACTGTGCCATGTCAATGCCTGAGCTTTTTCCTCTCTCTGATTGGTCTGTAAGCCACACACCTACAGCGCATACTGCCACAGATGGCTCAGACATGGTTGCTCTGGTACACCGACTTAGATTGAGTGTACTGTATATCCAACATCCGTGTGGTAAAAGACAAGTAATTAAAGCGGCTAATTTAGAATGAAAAGTGTCCGTATGTAGTGCAGATTGTGTGTAAGCAGTCCCAGAGGACTGCTGTTTCTAGATTGAAAAACATTTTCATGAAAATGTTATTTTTGCCACAATTTCATGTTGTACTTTAGTGTGCTTATTTGAAATTAGAATAAGAGATGAGGTGTAAATCTGGCACAGCTACTTCAGTTTAAGGCTCAGGTGAGAGGCAACGGTTTAAATTATTTGACGGATACCAGGGACAGGTGTGTTTTTATAAATTACATTTTAAATTATGGTGGCAGTGTATCGCAGTGGTTATCATCGCTACCTTGCAGCACGGGGGCTCTGAGTTTATTTCCGGCTCCTGTTTCCTCCCACAGTCCCATGACAAGCTGGTAGGTTGTTTGGCTTCTAGAAACAAATTGCTCCGGTACGTGCATGTCTGTTTTTGGCTCCAGCTCCCCTGCGACCTTTCGTTAGAAAATACATTTAGAAAATGGGTGGATTCATTTTTTCATTGATTGATTTAAAAAACGATTTTTTGATATTTAGTAATAGTGTCTGGATGGAATTGGATAATAGCTGTCAGTTTGTTTAAGCTCTAACAGACTATGTATTCTATATTTTTATATATAACATTATATATATTCTTTGTATTATTCTTATACTATTCTTATATACAGTAAATCATCATGTTAAAAGCCTCCTTTTGTGTGCCAGAGTACATCCCAGTGCGCTCAGAGTGCAAAGAAACTTGTTGATTTACATTCCTTGGAAGATGCACCATTGTAATTGTTTCCATTTGTCATTTCTTTGGTTCGGAAAGTTGCTGGCAGTTGCAAGTTAGAGATGTTAAAAGGGACTTGACTGATGAGTGTTATTTTTTTAGAAAAAAAACAACTGACAAATTGACTTTTAAAAGTAAATTAATCCCTGAAGAACGACTGCATGAGATGAGCTTTCTTTCAGTGATGTCGGCCTTTTTTCTTTTAGTGTAAGAATTGTAATGTGAACTGTCTCCAAGGTGATACTTTGGCCATGGCAGCGTGTTTCTCCTAGAATGTTCTTTTGTTCCAAACCGTGACCGTTTCTCTGCTTTAGTCGCCATCTCGTCCAGTCCATGTGCCAGCACAGAAACCTGAAAAGGGGGCAGAAGTGCACTGGCGCTGACACTGAAGGCCTTTGCTGGACAGTTAGTGGATGGGCGTGATAGGAAATAACCCAACGAGCTCAGTGGTTTGGCTCACAAGCTACCCAAGTAGTGACTGGCAGAGGAGCAAAATGATTCTGGAGGGATGAATAATTTCAGGAGTGTTTTCCAATGGCGTTTATACTGCATGTCTGGGGAAAGAAAAGACACTACAGCAGTATCCGAATGCCATGATAATCTTATCTCCTCTTTACGTAGCTTTTACGTAGCTTGCTTCAATGAGTGTGTTTCCCTTGCTTTGCTGCAGGCCCGTGTTTCTGAGAAAAAGCCAGGTTTGAAGTGACCAAGCAAGACACTAAAAAAACACATTTCATTCACATTTCATTCTTATCATGCTCACAGGGCAGTAAGTGCAGGGGATGGAGAGAGATGCCTGGTGGTTTTATACACTCTGTCTCTCTAAAAGAGTGTTACAGTATCTGTATTTTCTGAGACCACTAAATTCCGGTATTATATATTTAGGTTGTTGCACTGTTCTTTAAAGCTTTTCCCTTAGTTTATTTTAAAGAATATTTTACAGTATTTTAAAATATTGCACAGTATTTCAAAATAATCTTGTTGGTGTTTAAGATAAATTGTCAAACCAGAGTAATACAGAGTAAATAATGTCACAAAAGCCAAAGGAGTTAATGCTTCTGGGGAAAATGTTTCATGGCATCAGGGCCTAGCAAAGGTTCAGGAGATAAAATCAACCTCTGCACTCAATCCCAAACTTGTAAGCGTGGGCGCTTTCTTCTGTGTACCTTTCTTATTTGTATCTTTTCGTCTTCAGGTATTTCCTGTCGAACTTCAAATAGAAGGGCAGTTCACAACAACGACTAAAATGATCCAAGAAAAATGTAACAGTGCTTCGAACAAAACTGCACAAGAGACTACTAGAGCAACACATCCAGGGACAGACTACAGGGACGTACATCTGGAGCCTCTCAGCAGTGATGTGTGAGACAAGCTGGGATCAAATTAAAACTTCAAACCACTCGCCAATTGCAAATGACCCCAGTACTTGACAGCAGTGTTTTATTTGCCAGAGACTTCTTTCTGCTACTTAATGGAAATCTGCCAATAAATACAGAGTTCGTGGTTTGCTTTTGTTGGGTTTGCAGGAGTTTTAATTTGATCCCAGCCTAAGTTTTCACACACCACTGATTAGAGATTTCACTTCTAATTCTCTGCAGTTTCACCCTGTATTAGTTGCTGTGTGCTTTGCTTTTGTGTAAAGTTCTTCTACTGTACATGTTTTCTTGGAGTGTGTTAGTAGTCCTTGTTCTCTGCACTTTTTATTTGAAGTCACATTTTCTCAGTTAAGCTTTAATTATGTTGGTTTTATAAGCAGAGTTTTTCCAAGGAGGCATAAAGACTACCTGTGGGGCACAGGTGAAGTACATATGCTGCAATAATTAATTCCAGACTCAGATCCAATTAAAGAACATTGCATATTAGCTGGGAGCTACACTGAGAGTCCCCAGACTGCACTTTCTACACCCCCAGCCACCTCCTGCATTGCCTGCTGGTAAGTTTAACAGGGCGAGACAACTTGATCTCACAGTCCTGGAGAGACTGAATCAATCTTGATAGTGTCTGCTACCCAACAGCCTACTGCGGCTCGAAAGGCTTGGAGACGAGTCCGCCGCTTGGGTTAGTAATCAGTTCCATCACTTGGATAACCATATTCCCAACTGCTGTTACCACAGCTCTTTTGTCTTTAGCGCCTGCTATACTGGCTTCATCCCTGGGTTTCGTCTGTGTGTTTCTTCCTCCTTTTTGGTATGTGTTTGCTGCAGGCTACACACTGCTGTCTGGAGCTTCTCAAATGCTGGCAAGGGACAGCACAACAGAAGCTCTTTTTAATAGAACCCATTTATCTCTCTTTTAGAGCAGAGTTTACTACGTTTTTGGCTTTGGCTTTTGCTTTCTAGCTTTTATTTTTTTTTGTTTCCCCTGGCTTTTGCTTCCCTGCTTTTATTCGCTCCCCCGCCCTCCCCCCTCTGGTGTTGCTTATTTTCCCTTGCACGTTAGTTGATTCACTCCCCTGTTTCCCCTGCCTTTTCATCCCCGCTCGCTCGCTCCTATTTCCATTTTTCTTTCTCCCTGTAAATGCCAGTTCCTCGTTTCCAACGGCTAATCTGGTTCTACCCCCTTAATGACTGTGCATGACAATACAAAGCTCGGGCGCCTCGCTGACATTTTCATCACACACAGCGCTACCATGTGGCCTTATAAGTTGAATAACCCCACCACTTTTGCCAACACCCCCCCCCCCCAAATCTCAAAACAAAAGGCAAAAACAGAGGGGAGGGGGGAATACTTTTCCGGTTTGATTATGTTGCTGGATAATTGGACCTTGCAAATATGTAAACATTGGAGTTGGTTAATGGTTTACGGTGTATTAGCTGCGATTAAAAAGAACAAATGGAGAGCGCATCAGGGAGCAAGTGTAATGTGCTGTGCATGGAGACAGAGATACCCAAAGCTTGCTCCTCTGTGAATAGTCTGATTCATTAGCTGCTGCTTTCTAATGGCACTTTTAAATATTTAACGTTAAGGGCAGGGAGCAGTTCAGGGTTCCTATAGCCTGATGCATGCCAGTGCTCTCTCCACTGCTGATGACTGTAAAGCCTTGGGGATCTGGTACCCTACGTACAGTAGCAGCTGAAGCAGTAACCATGCTGTGGCTGTAAAAGAAGGCAACTCGAGAATTCCAGCAGATGTTGTTGTTTTGTGTTTTCCTGTAGTCTTGTCAGGTGAGAACTGCATCGAGCACTGGTAGCGGAGTTCCGCCTACATATTTTCATTTCATCTAAAGGGAACCTGTTTAAATATTTGTTGCTGTTTTGTTTCAAAGCAGTTTGTTTTACCTAGCTTCTCATCGCCTCCCTGACTTATCTTCCTCCTCCTCTGACAAGGCAGACCTATTCCCCGAGCTCACACCCTTTTGTCTGCCCTGATTTCCACTGGCGAAATATTTTGCAAAGGCCGATCGGTTTTATTTTGACGGAGAACCTGTTTGTCGTTTCTAAGAATGTGTATAAACCTGTGCCGAAACTGTTAGGAAAAAAAACTTTCAGTCCAAACTTTCAGGGTTTTTTTCAGTCCAATTAAGAATGACATTAAAGTCAATGTTGTGTGCCGCAGTCCCTTTGCTGTTCAGCAGCAAATGAGCTGAATAGAAACTTTTTAAAGCATTTGTTGCAGGTGTGTTACAGAGCCATTGCTTTCAGAGAGGTGATGGATCTGGAAAAAAATCCATCTGAGGTACATTGCCCTTATTTGATTGTCAGTGAATGGTTTAATTTTCTCCTCTGGGTTTTGACACAGCACTGTGGTAGATTGTAAACAGTTCACAGGATAACAAAGGGGCTTCCAGAATACTTACAGTAACACACAGCAAAGCTGTTAAAATTCAGCTCCCTGGCTCAAATACAGTCTTGTTCATTATGAAACATCTGCACATCAGTCTTGTCACTCTTTGGAGACAAGCAGTGTCAGTACTAGAAAATAATTCTTCCACGCACTACATGTTGCATAATCTCACTCTCAATTTCTAATTGAGCTGCAGTTTTGGTGTTTGAGAAGTACAGATGACACATTTTTAAAGAAATGTCACGTTACAGGTTAACGATCACTCTAATTAGTAGTAGATGGATGCTTAATTCATGGCAGCACTGCACAAAGTATATGCTGTTCCTGTTAAGCCAACATCCCATATTATGAAAATGAAAAACAGCTGTCAGAAAATAGCATTTAGGCGTCTCCTCACCCACTGTTATTTTTGTGACCAGTTGTTGTTTTTGAATGCTTCTCAATTGAGTAGTAAACACTGCAGACTGTAGCAGATCCTCTGAGAGATTATATTTTATGTGTCAGAGCAGTATACTGTTATCCCTGTCCCTGTTTGCCCATTTGTATGTGGTGTCCTGTTGTTAATCAATATGGGATACATATGGTTGCAAGCAAGGGTCTCATTGATGCATTATTATGCGTTATTTTTTAATGTTGTGGTCAAAATTGTTATCTTATTGCATAGATTGGATTAATACAGGATATATGTGATTGGAGCACTGCTGCCTCACAGTGCTGGGACCCAGGGTTCAATTCCGGACCTGGGGTACTATCTGCATGGAGCTTGAATGTTCTCCCCATATTTGCTCGGGTTTCCTTTGGGTGCTCCGGTTTCTTTCCACAGCCCGAAGGCATGCTGGTAGGTTAATTGTCTTCTGGGAGAGTGGACCCTGCTGGGACTGTGTCGGTGTGTGTGTCTGTCTGTCCCGCGGTGGACAGGTGTCCCGTCCAGGGTCTACCCTGCCCTGCGCACGTTGTTTGCTGGGATAGCCTCCGGCACCCCCACAACTCTGGATTGGAAGAAGTGGTTAGAAAATGGTTGGGTGGGTTATTTGTTTACATCATCTGTTTGCATATCAAATTGGCATCTTAATTAGTAATTTTAAACATATGGGCCTGTATTCCCCATTGCAGAACAGAACAAGTCAGGTAATGGATATACAGTATATATTAAATTACTTCAAGAGGCATATATGTATATGTTTGTATATATGTTTTTTATATCATTTTTATTTCTTTTAATGTAGTACATTGATTGAAGTGGAAAAATAAGGGCAACTTTCAAGAGTGTTACAGCAATCATTGTGACACCTATTAATTCACTTAAATTAACTCATCTGATTGAGTGTCAGCCGGTGATAAACTTCTGTAAAAACATTTTTTTTCTACAAATATGTTGTTTTTTTCTGATATGCACTAATGATGGTTCAGCAAACCAAACAGGAGAGTCTGCGATGTACACTGAGGAGGAGAGCCCTTGTACTTAGTAGCAAATTCAATGAAATTTCCACATGGAATACCGTGTAATGCCATGTATTTCTCACATTTTTTCGTGGTAATCCATCACAAAGCGATTTACGGTCCTTGTGCTGACAACTTGCCCCCACAAGAGTATTAGAGGCACTTCAGTGTGCCATTCTTGATGCTAGCATGACAAGGTGATGTGAGGTTAAATAAGAAATATGAAGCAGGCATGATTTTTGTTGCTGCTGCTGGTTGGCCAGATTGTGCCTAAATAAGAAAAGGATTAGCCATGATCCCAATGTTTGGTAAATGGGTTTGGGAAGAAGAGGAATGCTCTTGGGAAGGAACAGCTTGATTGTTTCCAAGGTTTGTAAGCTTGTAGGGAGATCTGCAGGTTTTCCTAGTGTTGAAACTGCAGGTCTTCGGTATGGAAAATAAAGTCTTTTTGATGTAGTAGTTTTTCCTTTGCAGTGTGCGCTGTGCATATATCTAGAGTTGTCTAAAACTGAATACCTTTCCATTTCCATGACACTTGTGTTCCTGTGTAGACCTAATTGTTCACACCCTGTAACCAAAACAGGTTTATTCACTGTTCGCTTAATCTTTTACAAAAACTGCTGTACACCATACTTAGTTGCCAGCGAGACCTCTTTTAGGGTTATATGTCCCAGACTTTTCTGGGAAGAGGCAGTTGAGAATTCTAGATACCGGCTTTCACAGTGATATCCAGAGAGTTACAGACAAGCAGATAGTCATGCCTGTGTTGTGAGAAGAGTTGGGAAAAGCACAGTATGAATGACATTCATGAGCTGTAACCTGTAGATAATTAGTGCCCAGCACACCAGGAAGTTGAGCTGGCTGGGATTATATTCAGCAAGGAGAATGAACTGTAGTTTGGCGTGCCAGTTCTCACACTGGACAGGAGGGGGATTGTGATGAGTTTCTGGGGTGGGAAGCAAACACTGACACTAACTACTGATTCAGACATCTCACCTTAAATTCACACCACACTTAGAAACAACAACTGGATTATAGGGAAGGGGGAAAAAAAGGCAAATGGTATTAACCGGGAAAACAGTGCTTAATTTGGTCAGCTCACTGTGTGAAGAGGTACTGTAGGACTGTGTAAACTGAAGTGTTAATAAAGTGTTCATAAAAGAGCACAACAGCTGCCAAAGAAATTACATTAATCCCCTGCTGAAATGACCATCGTGGAGGAGAACTGCAGTCACGTTCTAATTTAAGACTAAAAGATCTGTAGCATTAAGGAAATAATTAGAAGGGGCTTTTGATTTGTATTTCACAGGAAAGGTATTGAATGACGAAACAGGAAAGTTGACAATCTTCTGAACTTGATTTATACTGAAAATAATGAAAAAGTACAGGTAAAAGAATGGAAATCTATATGAATGTCCAATATTTATCAGTGCAAGCAATAGTATATTGATATACCCAAGATCTAAATCCCATAACTGATAGCCAGAACACAGCTACTGTATATACATATGGTATTACTTTTCTATTAATTAATCACACTTTGTTTTAAATTTCAATTTCTTAGATAATTCAGGTGTGGGCATAAAAGATGAGCATGTGGACAACCCAAAAAATTGATTAATTTACTTTTTGTAATCTCTAAACTTGGAGGTGAAATATTATATTTGTTTGAGGTATCTACATGTAGGACCTGGAACAAATTCATGAAATTGTGTTGACTTTTTTCTGTGCACCATTTACACGGTAGTTACTGTTTGGGGTATTTGCCGCCTCCTTCAGCAATATTCTCTAAAGAAGGAAGATGCCCATGACGAACTCTTTCTTCTAACCAATTCCAGGTGGGATAGACTGTATAAACAGGGCTTAGATGTGGTTTGCTTGTAAGGTAGTTTACTGTTTGCACTTACTCTCAAAGACGGAATCCCATGGATTCAGTACCATTAAAATATGCATTAAAAAGAGCAATGCTTTGCGAAAAGCAGCTCCTTCATTTGTTGTGTTTGCTCAACAGCTTTCAGTTTTTACCATGACATTTTTGTGCTTATTATCATTTTTGATAAATCTGTTAATCTGTAGCAGTACAGGAGGTACCTACCGAGTTTCAGTTTGGAGGATCAGGCAAGAAAGTGGTGCCTGCACTAATTTGCTTATCGTGGTGCAAGCGAGAAGGATAAGAAGATTGCAAAAGTCTGGATGTTTCTCTATAACAGCTGTGCCTATCTGAAATATTGCAGGAAGCCTAAAAAAATTAAGGAGGCTATTGCACTCTGTGATAAATCATTTTGTGCTTCTATGACACTGCACTGGAGATTTAGCATTTATTTTATGGGTTACTGGATAATCCCCCCTTGGTCCTTCATAGTATATCCTATAGGATATTCTTGTAAGGGCAGTTTTATGTATAGTCATGTTTTGAGGTATTGCATTTTAATAAGTACTCCATTTGCAAAACTATTATGCAAAAACGGATCCCTTATTTATTACTGTATGTCTCTATGTACTGTAGGAGCACAGTCTCACCAGACCCAAAGTACAGCAGCTCGTAGAGGTTAACAGCCTGGGTCTCTCTCCCTTGCCTGAGCATTAGGGATACTTGGCCCAGTTTTTCCCTCTCTTCAGTACTGTAAATATAGATCTTTGGGAGTCATTTTTAAGCGGAGTAACAACACAGCTTCAGGCACTATATGACAGAAAAAGGTTGGATTGTGTAGGCGGCAATAGAGCTGAAATGATAAGTAGACAGCTGGGAGAACGAGAGGGGCTTTGATGTTAACCCTATTAGTTATTACTCTACTGTTTGTTCGCAGCCATAGATTCATTTGGTTGCTGTAGTTTATTTTCAACATGCAGTCCAGCCTCCTGTGCTCCACCTTCTCGCCACACCGATCTCCCCGTTTGCTCACCACTCCCGGCTGCTGAAAAGAGATGCCCCATTCTCCCTATGGCGGTGGCGTGTCGGCAGTCAGGCCTGGAGTCTGTGCTCTCGAAATCAGCATGAGAAACCCCTAGACATGATCTTCATTTTAAAGTCGTTTCGCTTCTCTTTCTCCTGGTTGGTTATACTTGATTAACAAAGGTTCACATAACCCCACTACAATATTTGGTGGCTTTTGACCAGACAAATATTATATCACTGCTGACGGTAAAACACTGGTTTTCTTTTGTGCTTGTTGTGTTGCCTGTTTTCAGAAACATTTTGGAGCAATGATCTGTCCCTTCTGATTTTACCTTATTTTAATAACAAACATATGGACGCCCCGTTATCACACAGGGCACCTGCCAAGCACCTAAATGGTGATGCCGGGGATGTTGATAGGACATTAAAAGTGGGAAAATGGTGTGTGTAAGGGATCTATACGGGAGCTAATTTTATCTTGTACGCTTGAATTACTGAGAGTATAATAATCTTGTCTTGTGAGAGGCTGTGCCAGCTGAACATGCACGCTGCCTGTGTGTTTGTTTTTTTCCACATCATAGCCTCCCCTTTTTCCTCAATACCTTCCTACAGCTCCCATGGTGTCTTTTGTTTTCCATTTCCTTTTTTTTCTTTGCAAAACCAGAGCTCTCATGAGTCTCCAGCCTAAAATTGCACACACAAAAAAAAAACCCCACCAAACGTCAGAAAAAAAAGGGGCAAAATACAGACTTTGATGTCTGTCAGCCAGATATCAGAACAAGAATGAAACTCTGCAGTGAATTCAATGAGACAGCCTGAGAAACAGGTGTCATTTTTCTTAAAAATGCAGTGTTTTGACATTGAATTCTGGCACTTGTGTGAAATACTGTCACAATGTATTGAGTGATCATATGAAAAGATGGAATACAGAATTTATTTGAAACATGCAGAGTGCCTCTACTTTTAATTGTACACTGACTTATTTTGTTCTGGGTACAGGGGACTTGTATTATTTAATACATAATATGTACGATGTAAAAACGGAGAGCAGATCCCCACAGAGAGGGTAACTCCTGACAAACAGATGATGAGGGGACATCCCCACAAAGTAAATTACTTTCTTCTAAACCAAAAGGCACCTCCCTTAACATCTAAAAAGTGCCCAAAAGTCTTGGTTCGAGGGGAGCTGATTCAAATACTGCGGATCTGATCCCCATTTTAAAAAGGAACTGGCAAAGTCACTCCAGTGGACTCCTCCAGAATCAATAGTGAAAGGGCATGCAAAAACTGAGAACAGGACTTGCTTCTTTACACAAATGGTTGTGGGAGTATGGAACCCATTGTTGTTGAAGATGATTCCATAGCTTCTTTCCAGAACCAGCTGGATGAGATTCGGGAATCAATTAGCTGCAAATAACCACATGGGATGGATGGTCTAATTGACTTCCATTCATTTGTATCTGTTGTCATATTTTGCATCTGTTTCACACCCTGTGGAGTTTCATGTCAGGGGAGTCTGGAATAGGAAAAGTAGATTGAAAGTGAACAGGAAGGTCGCAGAAATCTAGGAATACAAATGTGTGTTGATACTGTTTGCATACAGTATGTACCGGGTCATCGTGATAAATGATAGTTTCTTTTCTTGTAAACCTAGGATTCATCTGTGTGCTCAATGATTCATGCAAGTGTGCGTTTATTTTGCTTTCATTGATAAAGTGTAAGCCATCATTACGTATGCATTGTAACTGTCTAATATTAAAACTGGACAAATGGGTTGCATGTAAAGGATTTAAGGATTTTTATAAGATTTGTATAAAAATATAAACCGTTAACTTTGTGTAACCATGCATGGCTAAAGCAGGCTAAGTTGGGAACAATTTTGTTTAGAAAGTGGAAAAACGTTTTTTATCTGACAAAATCCGATACTAAGCATATTTTAAGATTTATAAAAGATGAAATCTAAGATGAAAGTTTTTGCTTGGCAGAATAAGAGGAGCAAGTAGTAAAAGTTGCTTCACCTCCCTTCGTAAATCAGGCTTTTTGTCTCGCATGTGTTATTTGTGAAAGTACTTATTAAAAAGTGTGATTACTAAATCACTACAGTTCTGAAGAGGTGAGAGTGCAGAGTTGGTACTGCTTTTTGCATTGCAAAAATAAAATAATAGTAAATGCTTTTATTCCCAGTGGTCCTGGTATTTTAAAAAGTGGGAAACCTTTTTTCTGTTTTCCCTTTCAGTGCAGCCACATTAGAGTTCTGTATTTGTAAAGTAATTTGAGTGTTAATGAGTTTAACTGAAAACCTTTTACAGGGGCCCCTGAGAACTCACCAGAGGAAATTGAGCACAACCATGTTTGTCTTTTTCCACAGACCGTGCTTCAGTGTAATCACCAAATTATGAAAGCAGTTTGTTATAAAAATTAAATATTTCCTGCATGTGAGAACACTACTTAATTGCAGCCATTAGGAAAAACAATTATTACACGTATAAAAGCAATTAACCTCAGACTGTATGATCTGTACTGCTGTGAAACCGGTCATTGACGCAGGTTCATATAACATACGAGTGTCTAGAACACTCATCACTATTCTGTACGCAAAGTCAATAGGCTTAATATTAATGAAATTATTTGAACTTGTAAAAAGCACGAAGAATGGCACTGCATTATGGCGTCATTTTTCTGTTTGCGGGGACTGATTTGTAAACCCTTATATAGTGGTATTGATTACATACTGTTAAATTTGTAAAATTTAGTGCTGACAGGCGGGCGTAAGCCAGACTCGTTTCTTTGAGTAATTGCGAATAATATACCCAATATACGAATACAGAACGGCAGTAATTCACAAGTGGATGGGCTATTTAACACTAAAAGAGAGAACCAAGGTTTTGTTTTGTTTTTTCAATGCCAACATCACACCTACGCTTCCCCACATCAAAGCTGAAAGTGGGAGTTAGTAGTGGAACAAGGGAGGATTATGAGCTGTTAAAGGACATGGTCGTAAATTCCTCTGTCAAGCTGTACTTGCAACTACTACCATAGTGCAAAAGAAACAACACGGCACTAACGTGCATGAACAGGTGGAACCAGAATGTTATGTTGAAGATCAATCTGCTGGCGTCTTAAAATATCGCCTCGTATGCTCTAATTGCATGAGAAGTTAGGAGGTGTAGTAGTATCGCCCATAGTAATAACAATAGCAGTTGTAAGCTATAAAGATGTATGTAATGTTTATAGCTCGTAAAGTTTCAGAAGATTAATAACAGTACTGTGTAGTTTTTTATATCCTATTTTATTCCGTTTGCACATAAAACTTGGTATCTGTTAGTGAAAACAGGTCTTAAGGCTGCGAAGCAAACACTGGCTTACTCAGCTCTTGAGGACAATGACGGATGAGCAAAGGCTGGAGACTGCTAAGGGCATGGTTTCCCAGTGCCAGTCCTGGTCACCCCAGTGTGCTAGTTCCGGCTCCAGCTGGACATTCCAGTTAACATGTGTTAGCTAACAGAGCCCTTAATTGTGCAAATGATACGATTTGTACTTGCCCTTTTCAAGCATTACTCAGCAGAGTTAGAGCGTTAAATAAAGTAAACATTCCTACACAGAAAATTGTACCTTAAATCTGGGGATCAATTAAATTATAAAGAGGGCAGGTAAAATAGTAAAATTAGTTAATTGCATTTCAGCCAAGCTTGGCAAATCCTTGTTTGGAGTTAACAGGATTATTTAGAAAGAATGGTGGTGCACTGCGCAGGTATAACACCTGAGTATTTTGTTCAGATATTTTGTGCATTTTTAAAGGGGAGTAACGTAAAGAGGATACATATGAAACTGAAATGTAGTCATAAATATTAAATTAAACACGTCAATACGTATGTTGAATCAAAGTGCCCCTCCCAGGCACAGGAAAAGTGAATGAATCCAGCACACTGCATGACAATAAACGTAGGGGAGAGAGAGATCTGTCAGAGCTGTTTACTGAGTAAACACTAATTGAGAGCCTCATGCATCACATGCAATAGCTAAAAGTGTAAAATTTGCTTTAATTGCATTTAGTTAAATACTATTCACAAACAGAATGAAGCATAATGCAAGAGCTGAGGTTTAAATAGACATCGCTAAATAGGTTTAATGGGCTTTTAATTAGATTCACTTGAGGTTTTAATTGGATTCGTTTAAAGCAGAAGGGTGCAGGTACTGTATTGTAGCTACATATCGCACTTCAGTAAGCCATTCAGAAGCTCCATTCATTCGTATATGAACATCAAGAGCAGTCACCCATAAGAGGAGGCCATTCGGCCAGTCAAGCCATTTTGTTTTCAGAAACGACTTAATCCGAGGATCACATCTAGCCATTTCTTGAAGGAAGGGAAGGTGAATATTTAAAATCCAGCTATAACTTTTATTGGGGGCTCCTATTATTGGGTGTCGATAAGGGGAACCACATTTACTGTAGACAGCAGTTTAAAGGTTCTGGTTGGTATCTGCTGAATCATCCACAAATTGAAAATGTATAAACCATTTATAAGTTTACCTAGTTGAGGATCTGAATCTTTGGAGATCCTTGAGCACTATGCTTAAATGCGTGATCAATACCAGCTCATTTCAGATTTATTTTCATACAAGGTTAGTTACACTTAGTTATGGTTTACCTCTGAAGGTCTGATTTCATGTCATTCTTGGGTATGAAAAGTAGTTTTATCTTGGGAAGGATGAGAGTCCTAAACAAGTACACTTGCACCTGCAGTCCCAGAGTACGGTACTTTGAATAAAAATAGTTGACTTCTTCCGCATTTCACCTCCATACCCTTAAAAAATCACAGACCAGCGGTTTTCTTGGATACTTGATACCACTGTAAGAGACATTGGAAGCAGAGAGGATCTTCAACCTCTGCCCTTTATAACAGTGATCGTGTCAGGATGTTGTTCAAGAAGGGAGCTGTGTCAACATGCATAACCTTCTTGCACAGCCAAAACGTTGTGTTTCTTTTCTTCTCTTTTAAGCATGGAATAAACCTTTACTTGTTCCACATAAAGATGCTGCAGACTAAGGAGTAGAAAAGATTCAGTTGGTGCTGCATAGTGTTCTCTCCAGTGAAACAGCAGTGTTCTGTTATAGGCCTACTCGTGACTCTGTTTAATTAGGACTAATCATTAAGAATTAAAGCTGAAAACGTCCATTCTTCCTTCTTGGTACCATTGGGACACCACGTGGGAAGAATATTCCAGTAGAAAAGGCCATGTCCAAATCATTTAGCTGCTGTGACACACACACAGCCCGACATACTTCATGCAACTTTAAAGATACATATCCAGAAGTCGGTTAGGGTCTCACGATCTTTAAATAGGTGGATTCGAAGAAAACAAAGGCAGGAAAAAAAAACCTTGGGTACTTTAAGGTAGACAAAATGCGTTCTTTATTTACTGTGCAAAGAAAATCCCAAACAAAACCTCAGCTCCTCTGTGAGCTTCTAACTAGACTTGTTGAAAGTCACTCTCTGTTTATTAGCTGGGAAGGTTATTAGCTGCTCGCCAACACCAAAACAAACAAGTCTCTCTCTGAGACTAAAGTTTCTCAGAAAAAAAACTCTTCCAGATAAACTGAAACTTCACTCCTCTCACTCTTTAACAGTCACTTCTTTCTCTGCTCCCTTCTCCTCTGGTGCAGTTGTCTTCCACCTATGGGTCAGGTCGGACTGAGGTCATTCCCCATGACCTTCTGGTTCAATAAAAACTAGTCTAGTCTCTTACCATTGTTTAGAATCAACTGTGTCTGTAAAATGCACAAAATGCGAACAAAAGGGATCTTTAGGGTCATACAACCTTGAGCTTGGGTGTTTACATAGTAACCAAGTCCTTTGTCTTCTCCTAGGACTGAAGGGAGCTAAGTCACTTTTCTTAGGTATGTAACTAAGTCCCATTACTCCTACAAATGGGCAGAGTTACCTTACCTCTGTCAGATCTCAGCAGTTCTCCATTTTTTTCTTTCTTTTTCAGGAGGTTTCTCTCCCATTTGGGAGCCCAAGAGATTTGTCCGTCTCTCGAGGAGAGATTCTCAAATCATTACTGAAATCATTTCTTCCCCTCCGCAGACTGCTGTTCCCAGAGTTAATACTCCTCGATTATGGTACTAGTCTTGGTACTGTTCCCCTCCAGGTTTGTGGCACAGTCTTCCTTGAGTAAGACAGCTTCTCCAGCCCTGGTTTGCCATGGCCCACTGCTCTCTTTATCTGCTCTTTGACCTCCAACACGGCCACGTCCACCACTGGGAGGAAAGTCTCTCCCCTGGTTAGGAGGGAATGTTGCCTCCTTGGTTCACTGGACCAAGAGGTTATACAGCTGTTGACCTTGCAGGATACATGCTTGCTGTCCACCTCTGTTGCACAGTGGGATTTCTGCAATCTCTGTAGTGCATTCTCTCACTTCCTAGGTTGGCCTTCTACAGTATATCCTAAGAAGCACACGCACTCCATCTCAAACTAACTCATATTTCAGATGCATCATTCCTTCTATATATTTGCATGTGGAATTTCCATTATTACATTTGAATGTGTTGCCTCTAGCAGCCAAGGTCGGCATTGCATGTTTGTCCCAGCCAATTAACCACAATAAATACAGTTGTGTGTATTTTATGACATTTAAGATTATACTATTTCGATTCACGAAGTGATTGAGACAGTAATACTCTGCCAGCCACAAATTCAAATACCTAATATGTGGCTAACCACCTTCTTCATAATATCAAAATACTGAAGGTAAATGAAAGTAGGAACAGTCAAATACAATTTAATTACCCACAAGAGATGGTAGCAATGAGACAGTATTCGCTTTTAGAACCTGGAATGCAGGCTGCAGTTGTGAGCTGTAAAAAAAAACAATCAACGTATCCTGAGGAGAAGTAAACATGTTGCCAGCTGGCTTACTTAACTAGTTACAGTGTAGCCAGGGACCAGATTATTCAGAGAGGGAACTGAGTTTCCTGAGGTTTCAAAATTCAACAAAAACGTAGAGAACATCCTTTGCCAGAGAGTGGCAATTAGTGAAATAAGTCACTTTGTAAAGAAGTCATAGCCCCCTAATAAATAAATATTAAAGACTTGTGTTCTACTGACAAGTTGCCAGACTACTCTGTTCTCAGACAGACTACAAGATAATCAATTTAGCATCACATATTAGCAACGTTATATGTAAGATGAACCACAAAATTTATCTGAACACTAGCTTTTAAGCTAAGATCAGAGGCCAGTACACACCTGAGACCCCCAAAGTGCAACACTTCGCTTTAACGCTGCCTCAAGCGGTTTTGAAGGGATTCTTCTGAGATCAGTTGCTGTGTTCTAGTCTCTGGCTCTTGTTGAAACTCCACTTGCCCCAAGTTAGGTGTGTGAAAGCACTCTGATCTATCAGCAACCTGCTGTGAGGCAGAAACAGGAAGAAGATAAAGGCGAGGTCAGGCTCTTTGTTGGGTGAACTTGCCTTGCCTTAAAAACATGTTTTCTCACTTTGTTGAAGTTTCGCAAAGAAACAGAGCAGAGGAGAATGTGTTACAGTAGGTGACTGTCAACAGAGAAGATGGGGCTTTACACAGAAAAGGTTTTTACCTCAGGTTTATTAGCACTGTTCTGGTTCCACTTCAAACATACTTGAAAGTGGTGACTTTGAAAAGGAGTTGAAATATAATAACCCATATATGAGATATGCTATCCCACCCTAGATATTTTTTTACTCATTATTATTGTCCGAAATCCCGTTTTTTTTATTTTCTTGCAGCTCTGATTAGCAAATGTGACTAAACCAGCTTTGTAGCTGGTACAGTATATACTCTTTAATTATTTGTTTCCAGTTTCAAAAAGATGACTGTAACTGTTGGCCTTTCTACTTGTTCACTTCATTGTTAAGTGCTAGTATTGGCCCAAGTTTTTGGAACAGGACTGTTGTCTTTGTTCTGCAAGACCGAAAATTAAACACAGCGTGCTCTTCTGGAACTTTTTATGGTACCACACACACACACATATCTTTGGATATTTAAAATCCTCATGCTCACCTATAAGGCTGCTGCATGGCTTGGCACCTCAAAACCTGTTTGAACTGTTATCGTCCTACTGCCCACCTCGCAACCTTCGCTCTTCTAATTCTGGTCTCCTAACTGTCCCCCAAGCCCGTCTACATTGTATGGGTGACAGGGCCTTCTCCTAATATGCCTTCAAGCTCTAGAACTCTCTCCCCAAGAATATCAGAGAGTCACCTTCTCTAATCTTCTTCCAGACTCAAAACCTTCTTCTTTAGAAGAGCCTTTACTTAACTGGTTTCATTCTTCACCCCTCTGCTTTTCTTAGTACCACCACCCACAGTCTCCTCTGTATATTGTAATTGTGTTTTATCTTTTTTTGTTGTTGTAATTCTGTAAAGCGTTTTGAGAATACACCTTTAAAGGCTCTATTTAAAATAACATTATTATTATTATTATTATTATTATTATTATTATTATTATTATTATTATTATTATTACAGATATGTCCACCTTCACTTCTGTCCAAGTGTGAAGATCAAATAACCAATTACAAAAACTGGTCCAGCAGACTTTTCCTCTCCTTTCATTACAGATAAGCGAATAACAGGGAGATCAGTGATCTTTGTGCTCAGATGGGTACATTTGAGCTGAGTTCTGTCTTACCTTAATTAGCTGTTGGAATGTGCTTTGAAAGGATTAGTAACACTGAGCAAAAAGGCAAAGAACGCTTTGATATGTGCCATTTTGTAGCAATGCAGGAAATTGCAGTGCAGGAAGTACTCAAAATAGGCTGTTTATTTATTGGGCCACTTTCTATACAATTAAACCTCTGTTGTACTCCTACACTGTGTTTGAAATTGCTGCACTGGTCTCACTAATGGATGTGGTAGTGGGGGCATTAAAAATTAGACGGCAGACCCTTATGGATATCACATCAGCCATACTAATTTACATGAAAATTAAGTACTGGCAGAGTTATGCAGTGGCATATACTGCATGTATATTATTCAGTGACTGCTGCAGGGTGTAGGTTTGCATTTGAGAAGAAAACCTTTGCTAAAAGAACCCATTGCTTGACTTGACTGAATTGAAATTAATCTTTTCATGACATAGAAAGCTTTTTTTTAATGTTACAGCTGACATACAGATATATAATCTGAATCTAAACCTGTCTAGTATTAGACATGGTTTTTATTGAATGTCCTATTTCAAAGGTAATTGACAGATGAACTTTTGCAATTCATTTCGCTACCTGCAGTAGTTAATAAAACACAGCTGGTCTCTTTAGAATCCAGTATCTAATTGGTTCTCACTAAATTATTACCTTTCAAATGCAGCCTTTTTATTTGATTAGTTTTTTTTTCTCATCTCATGTTGAGGGTGACATGCCTGTTTTAGAAACTTACCTTTAACATCATTGTTATTTTTGCTCTTCTGATAATGCTGCCATGAACTAAACTCTGATTTTACATTAAACCACAATAAGAATTTAGGCTTTGCTTCCTTTTCAGTCTTCCTCTCTTTGATGAACTGAAGCATTTCCAGAACAAGCTCCTAATAATACATCCCCACTAGATATTCTATAACTTTGACAACACTCTCTCTTTAAACTGTTGCAGGATCTTCATCTTGACTTCCAAAGCTGGTAGACTTAAGCAAAGAGCTAAAACATTTTATTAGCTGTAGGCAGGTTATGACTGAGTCGCATGGTTTATAATTGCATTGTGCTTGAATCAGTCAAGAATGACAGGCTTAACAGCTACCTCTGTTGCAGTCTGGAAGCATGGTGCTGTCTGTAAGGTTCTTTCTTCCTTGTGACAAGTTGCCTCAGACAACACCATGTTTATTCTGCTCGGCTTGAATTCAGGAAGAAAGTACCTTCTTTACTTATAACAGCTTGCAAAAACATAGCTGTTCATTCGTACACACAAACTCCATATTCTGTATGAACTGTTGTGAAGGAAAAATGTTTTTTGCATTGCTTGTAATTTTGTTATTCGAGTTCATTAACACCCATTTCTTACCAGAAAGGAAAGATACAGTAGAAATCATGGAGAAGTGATGTAATAGAATTAAAAATGGAAGAAACCTGTACAAAAACTTTGACAGCTTTGCAGTTAGAAACAGATGTTATATCGTTATTGTAATAATAAAGATAAATTATTTATATATGTACACATATGCAGAGGAAACTTTACTATGATTAATTTATCATTGATGGTTTTTAGTGAATGTTTCCTATAGCTTTCATATTCCTTCATTGTGCTTCACAACTGATTTTAAGGAAACAGTACATCATCCACGGTACAGTTTACCTGTTTTGAGAAAAGATTAGCTATTTCAGTAAAAACTGGTAACTGTACAATCGTACTTTTACGTACTTTTGGTGGCAACAGGATCTTAAAGCAGTTGATAAACAATGATTTTAAACTCTGTGCTTGATTAGTGTTGAATAATCTTGAAGATGTATAGTTGTGTGCAAAGATGTACAGTAGGTACCCCTAGTCAAATTGTATGTTTCAGTGAATCTTGTAGTAAAAAAGAGTGACGCAAACTCTCTGTGGTACAAACTTAAACATCTGACATCTTTCAGATTAGTATGTATTTACAGTTTTGTAGATATTCAAAATAATGAAATGGTGAATATGGCACATGCAAACGTTTGGGCACCCGGTCTGTTTCCAAAAGAGTCTTTTTTTTTCTTGATTTTGGAATTGTTTCCCACTCTTCCTTTTATAGCTCAAAAATATTCTTAGCCCTTCTTGTGTGCACTGCATGTTTGAGATCTCCCCACAGACTTTTAAGAATATGCAAGTCTGGGGACTGTGAAGGCTGTTCCAAAACCTTAGTCTTTGGTTCCTGTAAGTACTTCATGGTAGGTTTTGAGGTATGTTTTAGATACTTGCCTAAATTAAATATCCAATCACTTTTCAATCAAGTTTCTTCACAGACCCTGGGACATTAGCTTCTACGACTTGTTGATATTTTGTTGAATCCATTCTTCCTTCCACAGGCACAATATTTCCTGGCTGCCACACAACCTCATAGCATAATAGATACACCCCCATGCTTATCGGTTAGCAGCGTGTTCTTTTCTTCAAATGTTTTTCTCCAAATGTGTCTTCTGTGGTTGTAGCCAAAAAGTTCACATTTCATTTCATCGGTCCACAGCACTTTGTTTCAAAAAGTCTGCTGCTTATCAAGGTTTTGTTTTTCATACTTAAGATGTTAACTTTTGTGATAACGTCATAGGAAGGTTTTTCCTTCCGACAACTCTCGGATCATGCAGATCATTTTTCCGTTAGCAGCGCTGTGTGTGGACTTATGGACAACTACTCCAATTTCTGCTTAACTTTCCTACAGGTCATTTACAGGGATCTTTAGGTTCTGCTTCGCATATCTGACCAGTTTTTCTATCAGATTTTTCTGGGTCTTTCAGATATTGCCTTGGCTCCAGCAGATCCCTTTAACTTCCATTTCAAAATGAAGTTTCTGACAGTTGAAATTGCAAGCAGAAAGCCTTTAGAGACCTTTTTATAGCCTTTCCCTGCTTTGTAAGAGTGAATTATCTTTATTTTCAAATCCTCAGACAGCTGGTTATAGGAACCCATGGTTGTTGAAAGTAGGCAGAACAACAGGCACAATCTGAGGGGTTAGAAGGGTCTGTTTAACCCTGGAAGTTTCTTCACCTGACTTAATTTAAGGCCTAATGAGTCAATCAAGTTATGGGGCCTTTGAAAATCACAAATTGAAGAAAGCAGTAATGAATGAAGTTTTGCACATGCCACGTTCATTTTTTAAATTATTTTCAATCTGTTAAAATCAGCACATAAATTGTGCATTATAGTTTGCAGAAAGATGTTAGGTTTAACTTTGTACCATTCAGAAGCTGTCGATGCACTTTAGAGCATTTCATTCAGTCACACTGCTCTTGTGTTTTTTTCTCTTGTGAAGGTGGATTTTTTACAGAACAGAGATTGTTTTTGCATTCAGTACATTTTTATGGCATTCCAGCGTAGGAAATATTAGTTTTCACTATAAAATATTACTGTGTAGAACAGAGCATGAATAAATGGACATTCAGAGCACTTGCTTTATTGTCTGCTGTAGCAAAATTTCTTAATAGTTTTAAGAACTTAAGAAGACCTGCAGCCCATCTTGCTCACTGGGTTACTGGAAGTTTAATGATCTGAAAAAGCCATCAAGACATTTATCTGAAGATGTTTCAGTGAGTGAGCTTTCAGAAAGCAGCTCTGTGTTTACTTTATACAGTACTCACTCCCACCACTCCTCTTGTTTTAAATAAAGCTTAATTTGGAAAAACCTACATTTGATCGCAGTGGTGAAGACTGTAGTTTTATCCGATGGTGTCAGTCATTTTTGAAAGGAGGTTTGCATTCAACGAGTGTCAGTTAATTTTTATTACAGTGCTGTCCCGCTGTTTATTTTTCTCTGATGTGGATGTATTCAGCTCCGCATTATTGTGATCTGTACTAAACCAATGATCCAATCTCGAAACCTTCTACCGTTAGCAACAATGAAGTGAAATTCTAGTGAAATTAGCATTTCCCAGATGCGTGCTTACTTTTTCTACATAAATTGTACATTTGTCTGAAGACGAGGTATTTCAATTCCTCAGTCTCGGTTTAATAGATTGCCTTGATTTCTGAATCTGGCAGCTTCTGAGTGGTCGCTTCATAAAAAAAACAAGGTGGGGAATAACATCTAATTAGGCTAACAAAGCATGAAGCCAACTTAAAAATAAAAGCCCTGGGCACCCTAGGATCTGTACATGTTGGTGACAAGACACCTTATCACTTGGTGCACACCTTCTGAGTAACCTTGTCAGGCATAATGATTTCTCCTGCTAGTAAGCAGACAGGTGGAATAATTGAAGTGAAATGTTAATTTATAGGTAGGTGTTCCCTGTGAGGTGTGAAAACTTCACGGATTGTCGTTAACACTGAAGGTGAGAGAAGTAGAAACCAGTGACCACTGACTAGCCCCCTGCTCAGCTGTCAGCACATTTGCAGTAGTATATTGTGAAACTCTAGTCAATAATAAGCGCAGTAGCCAAGTGGAAGGTCTATAGACTCACTTTTGTACTCTCATAGCAGTGTATAGGTTTTTCTATGTCTACTTCTTTATTTTGCTAATATTTACCAATTCTCTTCTGTATTTAAACAGCTTCACAGCTACTATTATAAAGAATTAACTTTATTTTATATGGCGCCTTTAAAGGTGGCTTCTCAAAGCACTTTACAGAATGACAAAAGCACAGAATTGTGAGAATTGCACCTTCCTCAATTAGTTGAAAACCCAGCAACTAGCCTTCTTACTCACAAGGCCCTGGCAGCATATTACTCCTCCTCTCGAATCTCTTCATTGGTGGCCTGTAAAGATCTTGACTGATTTATAAGCCTGTGAATAGTCTGGCTCAATCATACGCTTCTGAAGTCCTTGGTGTTTCCAGTCCCTCCTGCAGGTTCTGTTCTGTTGAAGCTGCTCCTTCTCTCACTGTTTCGCAGGACTTTATGTGTGCATGTGTGTTTTAGACAATTGAGTACTTTCATTTTGTCGTGCTGGGTTGTACATTATTGTGAACATGCTGAATCTTGCTGTTTTAAGACTCGCTCTCCTTTCCTGCTTCCAAGTGAAAACTGAGATATTCTGCGTTTGATGCTGGCACTGGCTGTGATAAATGGAAACTTGCACTGGAGGAGGACAGCAACCGACATTCTTATCTGTGTTAATTAGCGCTAAGTATGTGTAAAAGTTTGAGCAGGGAGCTGCATCAGCATGCGTAGGCTGCAAAGGAACGGGTAATGATTTATTCCCTGCTGAAGTGCAAAGAAACACAACTTTTCAGCTGTGGAGCCTTCTTTAGGTGTGAGGCAGAGAGGGACAGTAGCAGATAAATAAAGCACATGAGAACAGAAGACAGGCAGAAGGGGCAGGGAGCTGTGGAGAAATGGGCATGAAGCAGGTGAAATTGAGTGTCCAAACTCAGGGAGAACAGGAGGAGAGAGGTGTGAGATCATCTGCTATTGTCCCTCTCTGCCTCACACCTGAAGAAGGCTCCACAGCCGAGACATTGTGTTTCATTTCTTTTCCTTCCGGCGTGGCATAAGCCCTGCCCTGTTCCATCAGGTATGTATAGTCAGATCAAGTGAGTTTGGAAGCTTTTAGAAGACTGATTCAAGATATCTAAAAAAAACACAGGCGATGCTGCAGGACTTCGCTGCCGGATTCAGTACTGCCAGTCGCGAGACATTACGCCGAAACAGGGAAATCTTTGACATCCTCATTGGACGCTGTTTATTTCACGTCGTGGCCTGTTGCTGCTTCTTGAAGCCAGCGTAAACCATTCCCCATTAACATCTTAATAGGAAACTGTGTTAAAGCACGTCTTTACCTCTACTCCGACAAGAGCGAATTAGGTGTCAGAAGGATTTCTGGCGACTTTAATTGAATCTGCCCCCATGGAAAGAAAATCTAAAGGCAAAATAACCTATTAAGATTATCAAGTAATGTTTCGTTGTGTCTGGCAGGTAGCACTGTAGTATTATTCCCTGGGTCTTGCTTCAAAGCTATTTATGAGGAGAGACAGGTGAATTGTGTATGCCCATTCCTTTCTATCAAGCTGTGTGCTTTCTCGCCTTTGTTATTCTTAATAAGTCGTGGCCCGCCGTTTTTCTTTTTAACTCCCACAGGAAATTCATTGCTCTCCGTTTTAGCACAGAGATGAGCGCAGGAGATTGCGAGCTGTAAATGGAAAATCTGAAGGACCCTGTGCGACCGGATTACAAAAGCTCGGCTGTTTCTCTTTGCCATTTTCCCCAGTGCTTCCGTCTCAATTTTAATTTTATTGGGAGAACATTTTGTGTTGCTTTCAAATGAAAAGTCATTACCTGTCCCCCTACCCCCAACGACTGCTCTCCCTCCCCCATCTTCCACCCAGTACACTTAATTTCAGAGCCAAATTAAAGATATTGATAGAAAATGTAGGTCCTATTTTTATGCAGCAAAGCAGGCTCTCTGGTTTCAGCTCCACAAACCACCATTAACTTTGGCTGACATGGATCCGTACACTTGATCAATACACTTCAAATATTATTAGGGTTGGGAGCTTCAAAGACCTGCCCTGTTCTTTAGCAAGATAGTTATAAATCTTTCTTAAAAATTGACTGAGATTCGCACTTTTAGTCTTGCGGGCAAAATGTATTTCTTTCGCTTTGACTGGAGACAGCGCAGGAGGGCAGATTTATTTGTTGAGCTGTGCTTGCACAGTAAGATTGAAGTTGAGATCCTTCAAATATCACTTCACAAATCATGTACAAGTTGGAATATTTTACTGTTTCGGGTGCTGCTCTGTTTAAATTTTGAGGTATGCCTAGTATATCACTTTAATGGAACTGTCAGTGAACATTTTACAAAACCCTTTCTCTTTTTTTAACTTTCCTAACAATGTAAGATGCTAGTGCACATAACACCGATGGCGAGAGGTTTATAAAACAGCCCCAATTGGAATATGAAGACAGGTGACCCCTGAGTTCCCCAGATCTCCTAGCCTTTTAATACAATTTATTTCAACCACAAACTTGAGAGCAAAAAAGTAAGTCATGTAAGCCCAAGGAAGTTTGCAAATGAAAGACAAAGCAAAGAGGGTGAAATTACTGAGGGGAAGGGATTAATTAAGTACAGTAATTAAGCAAAATAGTTCAAAGACTCAGTACAGTGGACTGGACCACAGTTTGAATGAAAGGAAAAAAAAAACATTTACATTGCCATAAATTAACATTTACATTTTAGAAACAGCGGAAATCCTGATTGATAAGGAAAATTGATTTAATTTTCTTTAAAAGGCATGTTGTGTTCGGCTACATCTACAGACAGCATGGAGGAACTGAAATGCAGTGGTGTGTGCTGACAAGGCAAATTCTTACATCAGCAATGACATTTGTCTAATCTTTGTAAGTCATTCTATTTTTAAATAGTCATTTATCTCCAACATGGCATTTCTGTTCCTGTTTCAGATGCCCATCAAGTTTCTTTTACTTTCAATATTTGTCTTGAAAGGTCAAGAATATTCTCTGCATTCATGAGACGAGCAATTATTCAGGCTTTGCTGAGAATATGTACACCTGTCTTCGTACGTGCGTTTATGTGAAATGAGGGTATCAGGTGTAATCCACTGTGCTTGGGTGTGAATAAAAGATCAGATTGCTGAATGCTGCATAAATCCTGTTTTACAAAACATGTCGACAGGAGTCCTATGGACTGTAAGGTGTTACAAAACAGAAAATGACCAGGGGCATTAACTGCTGTTCCGTTGACAAATACTTGCATTGTTTCAGTCAAATCCGCAAAAACAATGTGTAATGTGTTAAGAGGCAGTTCAGTTCATACACGAGGGGCTCTATAAAGCAGTACATTTCTACAGCTGTGAAATCATATTTTCCTTTATGAGCCCAGCAGGAACTGTGGAAACGTTTTTCTTGTATTTGCCATTATCCTAACAGGTACCATATAGAATATGTTCTATTGGGACTGGCCTGCTTTTTCTTGTACAATAAAAGCCTTAATACCACTCAGAAACCAGAAATATGTACCTTCACATAGCTCTGCCCAAAGTCTAAGGATCATATTTACAGTAGTATAATATATTTCATCATTCAACATTATTTATTATGACTACTTACCCTGTTTTGGAGCAAAATAATTTGGAAACATGAATATCCAATCTATCATTCTATGATTTTAAAATGCTTTAATATGCTCCCGTTTCAAAAATATTTTGGTTATTCTGGTTGCATAGATGGCCTGTTTTTTTCATTTACAGTAGGTTATTTTTCAAACTCCATTGTGTAAATGGGGTTCTGTCAACGAAAATGAGAGTGTAACCAAGTCCTCCGCTTTGGCTGACTATGTATAAATCTGAAAATATTGAAGTCCGTTAAATAAATACTGTGATGCATTATTATCTACTGCCATTGGCTGTGTTCTTCAGCGCATGTTGAACTGTTTAAATTGCTAGCTAACGATGAGATTTCATTGTGATTGCAGATTCAAGAGCAGGTGAAGGAGTGCCCAGAACAGTTGACCATGCTGTCATAGGAGGAGTTGTAGCTGTTGTTGTTTTCGCTATGCTATGCCTGCTCATCATTCTGGGACGATACTTCGCAAGACACAAAGGTAAGTGTTGCATTACTTCAGCATGCTGTGTGACATTCACAGACTGGATATGTCAAGTCCGATTACTAGACATACATTTAGTTGTCTCAACAGTCGGTCACCTAATCCAAGTAATACTTAAATTACCAAAAGAAGCAAGTTATGTGGGGTCTTTTCAAGTCAACTACTTCTGGTAATGATGTCCTAGATCAGGACCAAGCAGTCTTTATTTTAGTGCTATCATGACTATGGACTACCCTCAACAGAAAGAGAATATTTTTTTATGCAAGCACCAGAGGATTTTATCTGTAAAAACAATTGACAGTGTTTCAAAATGTTATTAATGTCATAGTTATGCATCAAGTAAAAATATACACAAGAGACAGCTTGCTGTGTACATCACAGTATTGTCTTATTTGAGATACAGAGCCAGGAGCAAAATTGTCAAGCAAATTCATTGCCTCATATTAAAATAGATCGATCTAATGTATGTTTTACACTTGAATCTCACCCAGCCAAAGTCTATCATTTTAACATTACTATAATTCTCTGCCACTCATTTTGACATCAAATATCTAAAAGTTATGATGTTAATACATTTTTTCATTCATTGGTTACTTACAATGGTTTGTGTTTATAGCCACATTTGAGTTAAGTACATTATGTTTCTGTTGAGATTTGATGAGGCAAAACATTTTTGCCTGGATTTTAAGAACATGCAACTAGCACTGTTATTCATTATGGTTTTTTTTCAGTAAGAATTTTTTTTTGAAGGAACTTTTTCATTTTCATAAGCCTGTAACCTGAGCCATCATCAATCTTGCAGTTAATGTCTTTGAAATCCTCTCACTACTCATGGACACCAAGTTCCATATTTTTTCTTTATATTACCGGGGATATTGCCTCCATTACCAGAGTGATGATTGATTTTACAAAGAATGTCATGGCCATGGACATCAAAAACTGAAAAAAAAAATGTTCAGGGAAATGAAAGTTAATTAAAGTTATTTAATATTTATTTATTATTTATTTAATTTAATATAAAGTTAGTTAAAGTTATGCTTTACGTACAATGATGAGAAAAAGAAAGTAAACCCTCTTAAGATTCTATGGTTTTACGTATTAAAAAATATCTTACATTCACCTAGTCCTCACCAAGTCCTAACAGTAGGTAAACCCAACACATGTGACAAATAACATAAACAAATTTTACTTCATCATCATTTATTAAACAAAACAATTGGTAACATTCAGATGCATTGTGTGAAAAAGTAAGTGCACCCTTACTGCTTCTACTGTATATCAGTTAAGGAGGTAATCACAATTAGGTGCATTAAAACATGCACATTATAAGCTGATCATCAAAAAGTGCTTTTGTCGTAGGAGAGAACCCCTTCTCTCCAAAAAGAACTTTACTGCATGGCTTACATTTGCACCTGAATGAGCCACAAGACTCCTGGAACGATGTCCTCTGGACCGGACCGATGAGATGAAAGTGTTATGGAGTTGTTTGGCCATAATGCAAAACGTCATGTTTGGCGAAAACCAAACACTGCAAAATGACCACAAGACCCTCGAACCAACTGTCAAGCTCCTGCTGGTGTCCAACAGGAAAGGCTTAGCCAAAAGTGGATCGTGCAACAGGACAGTAATCCAAAACACACTAGTGAATCGAAGACTGAATGGCTAAAATAGAAAACGGTCAAAATTTTGGAAGTCAAAGTCAGATCTCAACCCCATTGAGATGATGTGGTGGGTCCTAAAGAGAGCCATGCATAAACAAATACTCTCAAGCATCACTGAGCTGAAGCAGTGTCTGTGAGGAGGAGTCCTCCCAAGCGATGGGAGAAACTGATCGGCTCTCACAGGAAATGTTTACTTCAATTTATTGCTGATAAAGGGGGTTCCAGTTGGGGTCCACAATTTTTTTTTCAATTAATGCTACTGAATGTTGGCTGACTTTTTTGTTTAATAAATCACGGCAAAGTAAATTTTGTGTGTTTTCTGTTACGTGAGGTCAGATTTATCTTCTGTCTGGACTTGGCAAGGACTAGGTGAAGGTCAGACATGTTTTCAGATGGAAAACCATAGACTCATAAGGGGGTGTACTTTCTCTTTCATATCACTGTATGTGGTGTGGTAGGATTAAAAATTGAGTAAATAAAGAGTCTTAAGCCCTATTCAAACTACACAATTTGTAAGCCCTGATTTGTCAGAATCAATTCTGGATTTGTATATCACCTTTCACAATAGGACCTTTTTACCACAAATGGCAATTAGACTGGGTCTGATTTTGCGAAAATAACTCTGTGATCACCACTTTGTCATAGATCACCACATGACGGCTCTAACTTGTGGAAAAGATGCATGGTTATTATTTTGGTAGAGGCAAAAAAAAAAACATTAATATCAGAGTAACAAAAGAAATGTGAAGTTCTGCCTGGATAACTTCCAGAACTAAAACTACTGGTTTACATGTCAAAGCAAAGAACATTTTCCTCTGGGTGGTAAAATTGTTATTGTATTATAAATCCTTGATTACTAACATCAAACTAAAGCGATAAGCCTTGATGCTGTGATTCTTTTGTATATTACAGATTACTAGAAAAAGCTTTCCCTTAAGTGTTTGAATGAAAAGAGTGTTATTGTCCAAATATAAAAAAAACCACGAGAATGAAGTCTGCTGGTTTAATTAGCACATGCAGCACAGGTTTTTATCAGAAAGCAATTTGAGGCGTTACTCCCATTTATCCCCATTTTGTAACTGTTATCTTGCATTTGACATCAGTCTGTGCTCAAAGCAGCTAACATCATCCTTACGTTTGTCTGTCCATCTGCTATTATCAAAATCCGCATTTGTTTTATTGTTTTCACGTGGAAACTAGCTGTGTGCCCTTTTCCTGGACCCAAAAATAGCCGCTTAGGCCTTCTTTTTCTTTATTCAGTCAAAGTTTGTTTGGTACTTCCAAACTGGTTCCTTACAAGCAAATGCAGCTGAAAGCAATCTGGACGCAAAACTGAAGGGAAACCGTCGTCTTGGGTAGCGAAGCCGAATGTTTTTCGCGATGCTCTTGAGAGTTCCTGGCACCGAGACAGTGTCGCTTTTGCCTTGTTTCACAAAGGCACCTACTTCACGCACGAAGCCAAAGGAGCAGACGACGCCGCCGACGCCGACACCGCTATTATCAACGCAGAGGGTGGCCACAACAACTCCGATGAAAAGAAGGAATATTACATCTAAATCTGCTTGGGTTACGAGGTGTCCGATGCTGGGCACTTGGTTGGTTGGGTTGGGGTGGGGGTGCGCTGGAGTCTGGTTGGGGTCAGGATTGAGGGGGAGAAGCGTGGGGTTTCAGGTGGTCTCTGGGCACCCTGTGCATCTCAAGGTGTGGAGTGGAAGACAGCGTGTCTGGAAGTAGGGTTTTTTTTGGGGGGGCGGGGTGGGGGGGGGTGGGACTATGGGAAAGGACTTTACCAAGAAATCACTGTAGTGAGCTTCACCATTTGACACCTCAGAAACAGCTGGTAAGGCTTTGATTTAGTTTAGTTCAACCATTTGCAGAAAATTCTGTGCCTTGTTCTATTTTTTTTTATATATATATGTATATATATTTTTTGGTTTTCGGTGCCCCCCCCTCCTCTTCGGCACCTCCCCACCCTGTATCCCCTTGTGGTCGGCTTTCCAAAGGGAGCAAAATTACAGCACGCCTCCGTGACTTCTCATTCTCTCCCCAGACACATTCTCACCAGCACGTTCCAGGTCGTCTCGCACCTCCTTTCTTTCCTTTTGACAAAAAATGCATTGAAGGACGTTCACCACATTTGTTCGGTTGCCACTGGGCCTTTTGTCGTCAGCTCAGGAAATCCTCTCGGTCGAACAGTGCGTGTGAACCAGTCCTGTACTCCATTGGCTGAAATCCATGGCACAGCTGAACAAATTCTAAGCTCGGCGTTTTTTGGACCACATTCACTACACATCCCATAAAAATGAAGACAACTGCAGCGGACCTGGTGCCTAAATTTGTTTTGTTTGAGTTTGCTTTCTTCTTGCCAAAGTCTTAATGGTGGACTTCCCATAAATTTGAATTCAACAATGGCCGATTTTTAAGTGAGATCAATGTCCAAAAACTGTGAAATTAGGAACTTGTGCCCTAGCATCATTTTAATATATGGATGGTAACTTTAAGGTCCTTGCACTTTAATATTATGCCAGAAAGTAATTTTATATAATGCTAGAGGGAGTCCAGTTGTTATGCATTATTAACAACCAAGGGTTGCTATGTTTTTTTTTATGCCAGCCTTTATCTTATCCACCACTATTTGTAAATAATTAACTCTACTGACGTGGCATCATCGGTTTTGGAGACATGCACATATAATTCAACGGACATAAAACGTTTTATTACCAAAGTAGAGAAATCACTTGGAAAGATCCTTCTATAAGAAGGTACTTGTAATGAAAAGTGTGAATATAAACACACACGGTTAAGTATGTACCAAGGTAGAAGAAAGGAAAATAAGAACTTCATATCCCAATAGCTTTATAAAAAATACTTTAGCTTGACTTGCGTGCCCTTTGATATTGAAATACTGAGTCGGTATTTTTTAGAAGAATGTTTTGAAAGTCACAGGCGATCTGTAATTTGAATTATATTTTTTTTAACAAAATACTACCCGGTATTGCTTCCAGGAGAGCCAGATCGTAATGGTGTTCAAAATATTTATTACATAGTTCTATGTTGTTTTTTTTTTCTAAAATCATTTGCTACTGAAAAGCTCAGAATTAACAAATGCTGACAAAAAAAAGACACAAGGCCAGGCCGCCTCTCAAAAAAACCCGTTCGGAGAGAAGGGATTGCGCAGAGTTTTCTGCAACTGACGAGCACCGAGAGAATGAGAACTTTCTTAACGGTGTGTCTGGAAGCTGCTGACTCTGAAGTTCTCACTCTAGCTTGGCTAAAGGCACCAGAGAGTCACATGTATCCCTGGCACAGACAGTACAGTCCGTGAGCCCGGTGCATTATGGGGGAGGGGGAGGCAGTCTTTTCCTATCCACAAGGAAAAACAAACAAAAAAGAACGAAGTCTGCTCAGAAATGAACAACTGTCCTCTGGGCCGTTCCTAATTGGACTCCACTTACCTTACTCCTACATAAATAAGTGTAGGTGTTGCGTTTGCTTTTACTTTCTTTTCCCCAACTTTTGATTTAATTTCACCTCAGAGGGCCAGGGGGTGGAATTGGCCGGGTGGTCTAAAAAGAAATCAAGTTTTGACCACCTTGAAATATTTTCTCTTAATTTCTGAGTGCTAAAGTGGACAGAACATAACATTGCTTGGCGGTTGTTTCTCGTGCCCTAGCCCCCTGCCCCACACACGCACACACGCACGCACACACACACACACACACACGTGCTGTAAACCTCGGTAAGAAAAGGGGTGGGAAAAGAAGGTAAAGGTCTTTCTGTGCGTTTTTTTTTTCCAAATGGATTCTTTAAAAGAAAAAAAGAGAGAAACAACCACTGCCTTAAAACTTCCGATCATAAACTCTTTCAAAAATGATAATCATTTCAAAAGAGCAGAACGGTTTGTCTTAGTTCATAAAAGGAGGGGGAAGGGAGGGGAGGGGGCACTCGTGTGCTTAGAGTATTTAAAATATAACATGACGCATATTTTGATTTCAGGAACCCTTTGATGGCTTCCTCTCTTCGAGTTTTACTACAAAGCAAAGTGATGTAGAACAGAGACTATAAAGTTACAGTATTTTAAATTAAAATTTGAGATAATGTGACTTGTTATTAATAGTGAGCATTATTTAGCTTGGGTCAAAAGTGTGGCAGCTTCTATATAAACTGGATATTCAGAATTCATCCTCTGCTAACTGGACAGCGTTTGTCATGATTTTAATGTAGGTGAACATTACAAAACCATTGGATTCATCCATTGTTATATAGGCATTACCGACAGGGCAAAGTTATAATTTGTTTTACTGTAACACGTTGAACCAACTTTCAGTGTGTCATGGGGTGGTTTTGTAATTGTAACCACCAAAGGGGCCTTTTGGGAACAGGATGGATTTTAAAAGTCATTTTAAAAAGAAGAGGAATTCACTCTACTTCCCAAAACAAGTGCAAAAACAACAACAACAGAAAAAGAACACCTCAGTATCGCTTACAAACAAAAAAGGAATGGAACAGAGCCTAAACTGGAAGATAACATAATTTGATAAACACTCAACATGAGGTGTATACAATTGCTATTGAATTTGAGTTGTTTCATTTTTCTTTTTCTGCCCACTGTAATTCAGGGTATGAATTGTATGGTAGTGCAACAGTGTTACCAATATGATTTTTATCATTTTCTCTTTCTATTGTTGTTTTTAGCCATGTCTCAGGTTCATGTGTACTGAATGGTGTGTTTTGCATCTCAGGTAGAATGCAAAGTCTAGGCCCCCATATGTTGAAGAAATTGAAAAAAAAAATGTGGCAAATTCTGAGATTTAGTTGTACATGTTTTATGTATTTTCTTAAAATACAGTGCACTGTTTTAAATGTGTTAAGTATTACTTTGTATAGACCTAGTTCACTAAGGAAGATTGCTCCATTTCTTTAAAGAACAAACTTGCTGTGCAACAATCAATTATATATACACATGTGTATATATCTTATACACTCACATGCATACAACATGCACACACAAAGTGTGTAATGAAGAACTGATCGAGATTTGGTTTATGAACGTTCCTTATGCCCAGGAGGTTTGGTCTTGCATCACTCAAGCTGTTTTTAGATCAATTATTTTGTCTTTCTGCTGTACTTGGGCAATGTTACTGTGTATTAATGAAAAAAAAATATCCACATGTTCCCATACACATTTTGTATTGGTTCATAAAAAGACATTTTTACAAAAAAATACTGAAGAGTTCTTGTCTTAATAAAAAAAGAGATATTAATGTTCCAAAGTAATTGTGGCATCGTTATTTTTCTCCTTATTTAAGCCTTGTTTTTTGGAATACATTTATCTATTTAGCTCTGGGATAAAGTCAATAAAATCTGGATAAAATGGTTTTGAAAAACCAGTTCTTATGTGTACAAACAATGTGTTTGCGAACGCAGAAGTCTCATTGCTTGTGTGTAGTGGAATTTGGAGCAGACACCTGGGTGGATGGCTTTGTGCTACGAACCCTCTTCCTTCACTGTAGTTTTGCAACACTCTAAACAACTATCCCGTGCAAGCAGGATTCTACATGATTGTATTCATACGTTGTATGAATTCAAAGCATTACTATTAAAAAAGAATAACTGCTGTTTAAGGTACATAAAAAAGTAAGTAAAATACTGGCATGGAATTATGAAAAGCTGCACCTTTGTTAACAGGAAAAGGGGCCATATAGGTGCAGTTCCATGTACTAATAACAGAGCTCTGTTTCAACTGTTTCAGGCAGTAAACACCTGTAGAGCTACTGTACCCCTGTGTTGTAACAACCCCTCACACAAACATGCAGAACCTCCCCCTTGGGAGGCAGAAGCTGTGAGGTGACCTCTGGGATACAGCAGAAAAGGGAATTCTTTTCAAACGGTCAGGTTCATTTAGACATTTATAAAGTTAATTCATGACGAGATGAGAAGGAAGCAGAGGTCATCCAAAAGTTCGAGGTCTTGAAAATTCTTTCCCACAAATGTGCTCAGATTTAAATGAGGGCTTCAAAACTGAATGGAGGAACCATAATGTGAGCAAAAATAAACAGCAATAGAACGACACATTCACATACTGAGAGACTAAATTGACCTAAAAAATAAGTATCTCCTGCATTGCCAAAACATTAAAGCATAAAAAAGAAAACTAGAAAATGGAGTTTTCCTAAGCAATCTTTCAGGAGAAAATTGAATCACAGAGTACAAAGTGCACAACCCCACTCTGCAACAGTCCTATATATGACATCAGCTGCATCAGCCGTAAACAATCTTTAAACTGTTAATACTTGTGTACAGACTAAATTTTCAGTGCACATAAAGTCACTTGCCATTCAGACATCTCCCTATTTTAATTCTGGTCAAACCAAATCTTCATTCCAGTTTTCTGTTCTCCCTGACAGCACACGCAATGAATAGTGTTGCTCAATGGGTTTTCCAGATTGCTGTTTCAAATAAATTGAAATGGAAAGTTCTACAAAAGCAATGTTTAAATTTCATTTAAATTATTACAAGGTCTGTGCTGTGCATTATGATTGCTGGTCCACCTGAAGATGCTGTGAACCACTCGGCATGACATAAAATGCTGCATTCAGCTTTTGGAGGCACTTTTATTCACTTCGATTCCGAGGAATAACCTGGATTTTCGGCCATCTGCAATTTGGATAATGAGGACCTCTGTGATTTCTCAAGAATCTGAAAGAAAACGCTTTCACGTTGTGATGCCACATGGGATGGGTGATAACGGGGCACTCAAAATAGGAGTTTGCAAACCAACAGTGCTCCTTTATTTACAGAGTTAAAATACGCCAATTAGCATAGGGCAGAACAACAAACTAAAAGCCTATCTGTTAGCTGAGCTCCCGATTGAACTTATGCACACTTCCTTTCTATCAGTTGGATTCATCCATTGTTATATAGGCATTACCGACGGGGCAAAGTTCTCATTTGTTTTTTTACTGAACATGTTGAACCAACTTTCAGTGTGTCATGGGGTGTTTTTTTTTAATTGTGACCACCAACAGGATGGATAACAGAATTTGATAAACACTCAACATGAGGTGTATACAATTGTTGTTAAATTTGTTTAGTTTTTCTTTATGCCTACTTTTATCCAGGTTAAGAATTGTATGGTAGTACAACAGTGTCACCAATAACAATTTAATTAAAAATATAAAATCCTTTTCATGGTTTTGGTCAAATAAAAATCAATTAAGCATCTGTAATTCGAAAAAGTGCAAACATTTTTGGTCATTGTCACCCTTCTTCTAGAAAAGTGGTATTCCTTTATCTAGGAGAGTTAAACAGTTGTTCATGCTAACATAACATGAAGCAGTCCAACTATAAATGTGCATTATTTTGTTAAGAAATAAAACTTTAAGCACCGAGCTTATTTTGAAGCACCCAGCTGCATTAATAATGTTGTACAGTCCAACAGGTTAATAACTTTTTTCAAGAACTGCACATATTTGGGCTACTGAAGATGGTACCAATTTGATCAAGATCAAGCAATTGTTAAAACCACAGGAACAGCCTCAGCTGACTCCCAGACAAGCTGAGATTTTAAATGCTGCAATAACTTTTCAGCAGTTAAACTGCCCAATCTTTGCATAAATGGAAATCCCCTGGCTTACATGACACGCCATGTAGACACTTTGGAATCAATTGGGCTTTTAATAATAAGTTCTGGGAATCTTTAAATGCAAAGATTTTTTAACAGCAATCAAAATTCAGCTGTAATTCTGAAAAACTCTCTGTTTTTAAAACTCTCCTTACAAAAGTGAAGACCTACTAGATTGCTGTACCAATAAGGTGTTGAGATCATTAAACTCACACAAAATAATTAGTCCGAATGGATGAAAAAAATGCACACGTTACCTAATATACAGTACATGGTTTAAGTCTTCTGGAAGAGTGGATTTTCTTCTTATAAAGTACTAGTCTAGATCCTGTGTTTTCTTTAAATACTGAAAAAAGAATTTGGTCTTCTGGACTTATACTACCTTTGGCTGTTATGGAATGCCAACAGACAAGCTACTGTAGGTGTCTGACGTACTGTATTTGATTTACGCAATTTAAATATCATGCATTGTTCTCCTTCTCCTGGACAATTTGCAAAGTATATTGTATTTGCATAAGGTTTGAAACCTTTTCATGCAAAACATTTTCATTTCATTCTTCGTTCCCTCTTCAAAAGTAGAACCGAATCTGTACATCCCCATCACTTTCCTAGTGTATTACAGATGCACTAGTGACATGAAATCACTCACTACAAATACTATTATTACTAATAAGAAGAATATTCTATTCACAAAAGGGTAGAGTATGTGACAAAGCGTATTAATTCCCTCAAGGCTTGCTTCCCACTCATTGCGCCCGCTGGCTTTTGTGAAAGTGTCCATGAAATTAAAAACATCATCCTCCGTTGTATGGATGTGAAGGGGCCGACAAAACAAAAAATCCTCACATACTCTACCATGAAATACTGTATGTAATGAATGGAAACCAAAAGATATGCCAGCTTTGCAATGTTCATGTTGCTGTGAGTAAAATTCACTATTTTGGTGAGGCTGCCTAATTGGCAGACAGTGTTTTCAGACACACTGTTGATTTGCCATGACACAGCATTGTTAGAATGAGGGATTATATCCAACTTCTTAGATGCTTTTTCGCCAATCATACAATTTACCATGTCTTTCAGATGCAGATTTTCTGTGACTGTCTTAACGCATTTTAGCCACTCTATAGCTAACAGGGTTAAAACACCTTGCATGCATCCCTGCAGGATGTGATTCCTGTGTTGAACCGCATTTTATGTTTGCTTTTTCAACATTCTTCCAGTGTACTTTTGAAAAACGCAGTTGGTGTGTCTTTTACAAACCTTAGTTGCTCCTAGAGACCTTAGCTTAGTCTCTAGGTGTCGACATTCATTAGAGAGCTTAAGGCAGCTGTTTGCCATGATCTCGCTATACACCACACGTTGTAGCAGTGGAAATTAGGGTTTGCCAATATAACTTTTGCCTAGTGCGGCACAAGTTCATTTAGGATGCACACAAGCTGCCAAGTGAAATACTTCATGTCCGTTTACTTTCTTCCAAACTGGGTTCACAAGACACGGGTCACAGTTTCTTTATAACACAGGTACTCAGCGACGGGCATTCAGCAATGTCAAATATCTGCAAAACCGCGAGTTAGCAACTAACGTCTGGTGTTCAGGAATAATTTGCAGTAGTAATCATACTGATTTTGGTTACTTTTTGTATGCTGTTAAAACCCAAGAAATCAATGGACAATATGCATTTCTTTTGAAGTTATTTCAATCTATAAGGGGGTTGCACTACATACAGTGATTTGTTTCCATGCATTTCCAGAATACAAGCAGCAAGTAGCTATTGAAACAAGCAGATCAACAGTTTTGCCTCTCGCTGCATCACAGATCTGTTCCATATGTTTAGTCGTGTAAGTAAATAATCTGGTTAACAGATTAGCAAGTATACATTGAATGCTTTAGAACACAGAAACAGGAATAGAAAGGAGTGGTGGATTCAAGTGTTGTGTCAAAGACAAATTCAGGTTATTGTAGGAAGACTGCTGGAATGCTAAAAACAAATGAATACATGTAACAGAAGTTTGGAAAATAAACTCCAGTAGGTTGAGCTAAAGGTTATATAAAACTCTCGTGAGCCCACCTCTTTCACACTGTGTTTATGTTTTGTCTCTGCACTACAAAAGGGACATTCGGGTTTTAAAAAGACTTCAAAGGAAGGGAAAACAATTCCCAGCGCTAAGAGGATAAAGAGATAGGGACAGTTTGAAAGATACAATTTTAACTGCTTTGAAGGAAGACAAGCTAAAGGAGTTAGAGAAGAGGTTGTTTAAAAATTAAAAGGTATGAATGCACAGTTGTGTTTGTCTGGCATTCTTTATGTACAGTATGTGTATTGTTTTTAGTCCAAAAAGTGACAGTTCTTGTTATTACAAGTGAAAAGGCTGGAGTGACCTTGTTAATAAGCTTTGTCATTAACATTTATTCTCAAAAACACTAGTTTACAGTAGCTGTATCACATCCTAAATAGTGATGCAGTGGGGGTGTGGCTTATAAACTTCAAACTATTCCTATGCAGAAAGAATGTAAAACAAACATAGCTAGGTATTTCTCAATTTGCTGAATGGTCACATGGGGTAATTTTCTTACAAATTCAGAGTATCCACGTTCTCTCCCAAAGCTCATACTGTATGTTGTTTCACTTTCTTTTATATGTGGGTTTGCTTATCTGCTGATGTCTCTCTTTGATTTTCCACAAGCCACAAATGTTAACCATGAGACACTGACCCCTGATCCAAGTATTGGTCAATCTTTGCAACCTGAGGTTTTTGACACTTCTATATAAAAAATCGTGGTGTTTCAGAATTTGGAATTGGGAATAGGTCTTGCGGTAGAATTTGAAGTTAAAGCCCTTACTGCTGTCATTTCTATTTGCTTCCTAAAAAACATCCTGACAATCCAAGCCATTCATTTGTCTCAGTCTTTTCATGCCCACTAGACTAATTTCCATTTTTGCTTGATTTTTTAAAGACCTGCAGTTTCTTAGATTTTTGAGTGTGGATATTAATTAGCTCTTGCAACATCATGTCTTACGACTTCTGATTTTGCCTACTTTCATTTTGCACTCATTTCGTACTGTATAGAAAATCAGACTACTGTATGTGTCTGTTTCACTGGTCAAAGTCAGCTACCATACATCACACTGTTAAGTCATAATTAGGGACAATGTTTAAGGCTACAGAAACATGTGTCATAAGACAGTTCCATTTCCCAACTGTTGTGATGTGCAAAGAGGCCATTAAGATATTGTAAAAGTAGAAGGTTCTCCCATCAAGGTGTGTTTTAAGAATATGCTGTCACAAGGAATTATAGGTAACAATATTAAGTAATTCTCATTCAGTCATAAATCTACAACACAGCGCTACAGGCTGAATTGCACAGTATCTAAGTTTCAGTGCCATTTTTCACATAGACACAGGTCTACCCTTCCAGTTTACAATAAATGAGAAAAATTCTGTCCCACACTTTGCAATCTTTTCTGCTGTCCTGATTATAGCATAGGTGTATTCTGTGCTGAGGTAGTGCTAAGAAGAGGTTAGATTCTGGTTTGTTTGTTTCCCAGGCTGTAGTGTACATGTTCCTTGCAGATCCAAAGGATGTGGAAAAGTAATGAGGCCAGTGCTGCCTTTACACCTTTTGTGTTTCAGGAGCAGTGAGCCCAGGCAAAGTGAAATCTCGGTACATTAGCTTCTCAGAGGGCGTCCAATACAAGGTTCATGTGCTACTGCCAGCATTCCAAATAAGCCATTTTTCTTATTTGGACACCAATGTTTGTGGCTTTGATGTTATTTCAATTTATTTCCAGAATGTGAAACACCACCATTAAAAGACAACTAATCTAAAACGTGTATATAGATATACAGAATGTAGAGCTCCCTTCAAGATACAGCTGTAAAATATTTCTCCTTTTTTCACAGATACATGAATAGTAACAGTTAACAAGAAAACAAATATTACTCAAAATGTACTGGGATACTATGAAATTTACATTTGCAATTTTGAAAAAGACAATCTGTAAGAGGTGTGAAATCATTTTTGATAGATTATCTTTCTCCGGCTAATGATAAATCGGTAATGTATTGCATTTTCCAAAATGAGACATTCCAGGTGAAAAATTGACCCATATAAAATACGCTATAGAACTTAGTGAGTGAGAGATGCTTGTTATTTTAATAACAAATGTTATTTTTCTGCAGAAGATTTTAATCTGTTTCGGTGCAGTCATTTTTCTTTCTGACAAAAAATCTCTTTTAAGCACTTTAGAAGTTTTTTTTTAATGTTGTGCAAGTATTTGTGTATTCCAACATAATATTCCTACAGTACCTGTAGTGTCTTACAAATGTATTCAGACCCTTCTTGTGAAATTACAAACTGGTGCATAGACATGAATATGTTATTAAAAACCTGAGTGGTCAATGGTTGCTTACAGGCAGTAGTTTTCAAGTCTTTGATCTTTCCTGACTTGAGAGAATCTGTGGTCACTCGAGGATATTAACTTTCTTGTTTTTCAGCCACTCTATTTGTTTTTTAGATTATTATCCTACTGAAAAAGTTTTAGTCCCCAGCAGCCTGAAACAGGTTTTCCTCTTTTGGGGGGGTTTTGAGATGAGTTTGGCACTCTGCCATACAGATCAGCTTTGGGTTGTGACCAGGATATATTTGACTAATTTGCACATTTTCTCCTGTATCAGCCGTTGAGACCTCTGTACAGTAGCTCTTTCAAACTGGCTTCACAGTGGATCCCTTACCAGCAGGCCCTACGAGAGGGGGTCAGCAGAGCCATTTGGCCTGGGCCTCACCTCAGCCCAGGGTGAGGCTTCACTCTAACCTCAGACTGAAGCTGTTAAAGGTTGGCTGTGTTTCTCGACTTGAGTCAGATTTGGAACTTTTACCACATACTGTGATTCTCGACTCCAGTCCACGGCTTTAAAAAAATGTCCCCCTTTCAGTGCTGAATCCACCCTTTTTTGGGAGTTTCACAATGCCCACCTTCATCATCCCATCATGCCATTCTTTACATTAACATATTTTTTACCCCTCTTCCCCAAACAATGAGGGGGCCTCACAGTGTGAAATGGCCTGGGCGTCACCTGAGCTCTTGGAGAGCCTGCTTGTCAGTTTGCTCCTTGCCCAGCTGCTCAGTTTGGATGGACAGTCTGATCTGGACAGTCATGGTTGGTAGAATCCATCTTCCATTTCTTGATGATTGATAGTCTGTGCTCACAGGGATATCTACAGAGTATTTTCGTATCCCCTTCTCATGATCTTGTCATTCTCAATGACTTTATCCTTGACTTGCTTTGATAGTACCTCAGTCTTCAGGGTTCATTCTCTGAGAGTTGGAATTCACAACTTGGCCAGAAAACCTCACAGAGAATGGCCTCTTTTTTGTGCAAAAATTAATTTAGGTTTGCCACGGCAAAAGGGTTTAAATACGTATTATGCAATCATGACTTTTCCATAAATCTATTTACTTTTTCTGTGGGGAAGGTACACTACTTCTAGTATTAATTGCTACCCCAGTGTGTCATGACCGCAAGCAATAAAGCAGCAAAATGTGAAAGGGTCTGAATACTCCTGCAAGACACTCTGTATATATCTGAACATTTTTTCCCTCCACCAAGCCCCCAATAAATAACATCTAAATTATCACTTCCAGGAAAAGTGGCTTTTAACACTCTATAGTGTTATCTAAAACAGACTCTTTCAGGTTACTACCTAAGACAGAAGAGCCAATAAAAAATGACATTGGTTCTTTGGTGTTAGATCACAGGCTTTATTTGAGGCACTGTTACTATACATGTTGGGTACACAACCATAAACACGACATACAGTACTTAAAATGAAGAGAAAAGGCTTGCTACAGAGAGGACTCTGACTGGTGAACTGACTCACGAAAATGTTTTAGGCTTAGGTGATAAGAAAAGGTTAAATGCAAAGTCTAGTCCAAGACCTTCAGTCTCAAACAAATGTACTTGTAAGTTGTCTCCAAAATTAAAGAACCAGAGTACACATTGTCATTTTGGCATCATACGCCAGAACTGGTTTTGGAAATAAACAGCTTTAAACAGAACATAGTGTTTAAAGTATAAGCAAGTCAGAACTTATAAATGTGAACTACTTTCCACCTTTGATATACTGTGACAGAGCTGTCCTTATAGCATTATCCTGTCCAAAAAGATGAAGATGTTTGAGATTTAACAAAAGCTCCCCGCATTCTGGCAGACAGCTGAAAATCATTTTAGTTTCTCAATGTCTTTGATTACTACGTACCTGTTGTTTGCTTTAAGGGAAAAATACACCAACACTCCTACCATCACAACAACAAAATCTCTTCAGACTTCGTACTGTGTCTCACAAATCAAAACTTTGAATTTGTCAGCAATAAAACGTGTATGCTTCAGAACTAGTCTCAAAGAGTCTGGTTTTGGAAGAGTAGGTGGCATAAAATACTACATTTCAGGAATGAAAGTATGTTAGTGCAAAGGTGTTCGATAATAAATTCTTTCAACACACACAATCTCTTATAAAAGCACTTCCTCACTTGGTGTCTGGGTCTAGACCTGATTAAAGATTTTCTGTATTTTATCATTTGTTTTAAAAGGTGATAGTTTTACATAAGGAAATAAAGAATTTCTGTCAAATGACAGTATGCTTATTTTATAGGGCTTCTAGAAAGGTTTTATATAGTGGGTTTTAACTACTGACTTGTCACTACGCTCTTCCAAGATAGATGGGAAATATGTACAGTATGTAAGAAGCTGACACTAACATACTGTGGCAGCTACGATACAGAATATGCTGCAGATTTCATTCAGAATTATTTTAGAACACAAAAAAAGACATTGCTGTAAGAAAATTAGCATCTCCAGACAATGTGACATGAACAGTTGTTCTTCTACACACCTAATGCTTCTGCAGCTACATCTTTCAATTATTATTTTACATAATTCACTCATATTTTCAGTTAGATAAAACGAGTTTATTCTCAATAAAAAGGATTGAAATTGATTTTTCCGTTCTTGCATATATTGATGAAAATCCACCATAAAAAGAACAGAAAAAATAGATGAATTAAGAACTGGTTAATGAAACACAGAACTGTTTATAGGGGAATAAAATCTAATTGGGCACATGAGCAGTATTGTGGTGACCTGTCTTAGGTCCATTGTTTTTCTGGAAAAGATGTAAAGATAAGATAATGGATTGGCAGAAATTTAAAGAACCTAAGTACAAAGTGAACCGCCTGTCACTGACAACGCTATTCTATATACAGTGTATATTGGTAATTATGAGCTGCAGGAATCATGCATGCAAGCAATTTACACATTTGCGGTATATAGATTCTCCTATGTCCTAATCAAGACAATTCCATTGAAGAAAAGGAGTACTATGCAAGCATGATTTAAAAAGGACATTAGAAAGGCTAAGAGATATAGAAAATTAACATTGCATTGAAGAAAAAATAATGAAAGTTAAGAACAAGAAGTTAAAACAATGAAGGATGAAGTAAAATGTACTGTGTGTTGGACAACATTGGGAAACTTCTAGACATTGAAAGGTAACGGGCTGATGTTCTGAATCTGTATTTCAGTCAGGTGTTCACAAAGGAAGAAATCAAACAATAAAACATAAGGCGACATAAGGACACATTCCTTTATTAAATAGAATTAGCATACAAGAGGCAGACATGTTTTGAGTACAAGAAGCACTCAAAATGAACAAATCTCCAGGGCCAGCAGGTATCCTACCAAATGTACTTAAGGAAAAGAAAGATCTTATTCAAAAGAAATTGACAACTCTTTCAACAGCTGCTCAAGAGATGGGCAACACTTGTGGACTAGAGAATTTCTCATATAGTGTCCACCGATAGGCAACAAAACTGAACCAAGTAATTGTAGACCAATTCTGGCACTGTTACTTGCAGTAAACATGGAACAAAAGAAGCAAAACTAAACTAAAAGATCGCCTATATGGAAATAAGATCCTAGTGGATAACTGGCATGGCAGGTCTTGATTAATTAACTTGTTAAGAGTTCCTGGAAGAAGCAACAACAGTAATGGACACAAACTGTCTTTTCCTTAAAAAGTCAGATCAGATTCAAGACTGGACAAAACACCTGGCAGATGCAGATGAGATGCTTAAAGAATTACAGATACAAAATTGGAAACCCTGAGTTTGAAGAGACTACTTAGGACAAAGTCTTAGGAGACTTAGGTGTTTATCTTGACACTAAATACAATTCTAATAGACAATGTGTGAAAGCAATCATTACATAATTAAAGGCATAAAATTAAATCAAGGGATGTTTTATTAAAATATAAAGCACACAAGTAAGAACTTATGCATAATATTGTGGTCATCATGGGACCAAAAAATGCTCTAGAATGAGTACAGAAAATTGCATCTAGATACTTTCCCGGGCTTAAAAATATACCCTACACTTAAACTGAGAAGACTACTTTGGCAGTGATGCAATTAAGACTTAAACAAATGTTTGTCATCTGGGAATGTCCAAAAGCACACAATTCTTTAATTGGGCGAGCAGCTGTGGTGTCAATAACAAGACAGCATTCAACCCCACAAGTAAAAGTGCTTACAAAGAATTTTGAAAAGGAAAAAGAAACTGTACAGGTGTATAAACTGGTATCTTCACTGATAAAAATGGATATTGTGGTGTCATGGAATTACAATATACCCCACTACGACCGTAATCACACATTAATCACACATTGATAAGCTAAGAACAAAAACAAATCAGAAGAAAAAAGAGACTTCCATTACATAAGGAGCACTTTGTAGGGCAGGAGCTGATCTTAAAATAATCTTTAACATTGACATAGTAACCAGGATTACCCTGATAAAGCTCAAACTTGTCAACAAATATCCTCTTCCTTTTGATCTCCCAACACTATTCATCTGAGGTCCTCTAAGAGTGCTGTAGGTTTCAGACAGGATGGAGAGTCTTGGAAGCCTTAGTTTCCTGCTTTTTAAATTGACACCTAACCAATCGTCTGGCTCCAACCAGTCATGTGACTGACGCCAGCAGGTCATTCCCCACAGAGGAAAGTGGTCCAGACAAGAATCTCCAACTCGTCTGAACCTGCTGCTGTCTCAGTTGGTTCACTAAGCAAAAGAAGATTTATCAGGGAAAGAACCAAGAAACAAAAAATGTGTCTATATATTCTATTCTCAAAATATTCAGTCCTCTGTATATTTAATTCTAAACTTTTGTTACCGTGCATTTGTCTCAAAATGAAAACAAATGCCGTTTACATAGAAACAAAAAGGTTCACACTACCAAATAAGAACTGTCCATGAAATAATTCCAGATTACTTCATCTTCAAAACTGATAAAAATAGGGAAAAATAGAGGCTTTCTGGTGGCAAATATGACATTTCTGCTTGAAACATGTCATTGTAAATTAAAGTGCATTTGAAGAGACTGGATTTAGGTGTTTGAATAACACTAGAAAGGAATGAATGAAAAAGAGATGTGCATGTGCTCAGGTCTGCATAGGCTGTACAAGGAAATATCTCTCCCATGTATGCTTCTCTCTCTTTTTCACTTTTTCCTCATGGCATCGGTCAGCAGGCAGAAATCTTGGCCTAGACACCCGTCAGTTTAAACAGGTAGGGGTTGTGCACGAGGTGTGTAGAGCTGTTGTGCTAGGTGAAGACCGGGCAAACGAAAAAGAAAGGAATGAATGAAATAAAATGAAAAGGAATGCAGCATTTGGAAACGTACATACAGTACAGAGACGGTCCTGGGGTGCCACACTAATCAAATTGTCATTTCCACATAGTCCAATGTCTGTTACGCTACAAGGGGCACTGTCCCGATTATTCAAAATCCTCACAGCCCCTGATAAAGCCACCCCAATGGACTTCAGAGTACACAGTGAAGCAAACTACAAGTGGAAGTACAATTACACCCGAGACACTTCTTTTTCAGAAAGAGTTATATGAACATGAAAAAGCCACCTTATATATTGAACCTCCTATCCTACTTAGCCACTAACTACCGAACTTGTTAAATGGTCCAAGTGACCCCCACTCTTTTGTGAGCATTCTTACGTTCTTCTGGTGTGGGACTGCAATATAAAAGCAAACAGGATGCTTGGGACTACAGTACATCAAAAGTGTGGAATTAAAATCAATAGAGGTTGTATTCACACTTTCCATCACATTAGAACGTCATCATTGAGACTCCTGTGTTCCGTTTTGGTCACCATTACACAGGAAGGATATTACAGCCTTAGAAAGACTTCAAAGAAGAGCTACAAGAATGATTCCTGGTCACAGGGGACTGTCATATACAGACAGGTTAAAGGCACTAAATCTCATCTAGAACAAAGGAGATTGAAAAGAGATTTGATCCAAGTACATAAAATCCTAGGGGGTATTACATAGGGTGAACCCAATGGACTACTTCAGACTCTGTAGCTACACAGAGATGTGGGGTTACAGCAGGAAACATAAAGGGAATTCATTTAGAGTGGAGAAGAATAATCCTATACACAAATATATATGGATATCCCGAACAGGCTTCATAGCTAGGTGGTTGTAGCCCAGAATTGGCACACTTTCAAGAAATGGCTGGGAAAAAAAAACTTTAATTTCATATATTTACTAAACCATCAGATGAGCAAGATGGGTAAAATGGCCTCTTCTTCAACTTTTCCTAAGGTGTTGAAGATTCGGCTCAGGAAACACAACCGTGCTCATATCTTGTTTGATAGTTATACTTGTACATATTGTACGTAAATCACATACACTTAAAACTTTACTATGAAAAGGAAAAAAAAGGTGATGGAGTATTAATATAAAAAAAAAATTAAATATGAAAGCAAACTGCAGTACACATAAATTCTTTGAGTGGCAGCTTTAAATCTCCTGTTTGTGATATCTTTGCAGGGTGCTTAATCTAAAGCCTCAAAGATGCTGTGAACAGCAGGAACTGTTCTTAAGTCAGCACTGTTACTATCCTCATTTCCTAATACTGTTTATCTGACATTGGTGTTTACTTGAGGGGAAAATAGATCAGTAATTGATGTTTCAATCTTAGATCTACGAAGGCTAATCTAAGCAAAGGCAAATAAGCAGTGTATTTATGTAAAAGCTACGTACCTATAAATAATTGTTAATTTGAATCAATATACTGTAGCTTGAGATATAAAATTAAATGGAAAATGTGTAAAATGCACACACATCAATATTTTGGTATCATTTCAGTTGAAATGTTCCGTTCAAATTAAATTCTGCAATAAATTAGCATGTTTTAAGGATAATTTATGCAGTGACTGACCCATTATTTAAAAGAGTTTTGATCCAAACATCTTCATCCCAGTTTGAATTTCTTTAACATGAATTTACAGAATTTAGAAAACTTTCAGATTGAAAATAAATAGAGTACGCAATTGAATTTTTAGACGCCTTCCCGGGGGCTGAACGAACTCTCTCGGGCGATTGCTCTGACCGACTTCCTCCAATTAAAGGGTGCTGATTCCATCAAGCCCAAGATATTTAAGGCCTGCTCTGCCACCGATCTGGTGCTCTGTCATAGAGCTACCTTCTGCCCTGGGTAGTGCTCTCAGCATGACTAACCTGCGTCTCAGAAGCACACCCAGCCTGAATCCTACCCGAGAGATTCTCCAGGTATCTCGAACCCGCTCTGCGTGTCTGAATCCTGTCGCTGAATCCCAGCCCGGCGCCGGATCAGCAGCACATTTCCCATCCCCCTGCCTGCAACCTGCTGCACAGCGGCGCATTCTCCCTGCCTGGATCAACCGTGATAACTGCTCTCGCCTGCTTTTATGTCCCACCTCCGCAACCTCCGGCAGCCTCCGCCCCCCGTCCTGCTTCCGATCTTGTCAGCCCCCCGAGCCTTCACTGGGCTCAAGCTATTGGGTTCATCGAGATGCGGTTATTTCCTCGTCCGCTCACCCCATCGTGATATCACGTATATAGAAGTGCTCCCGTCTTGCCCAGTGGCTAGACCAGTGAAAGAATCCCTATGATCCTGACATCATAACTGAAATGTTTTGGTTTCTTTCAACCAGTTCTGATACAGTTTTTACGGAGCCATTCTTGAGAGCGTTGTGACTGCCTCTGTAAGTGTTTGGTTGTAGTCTCTCCAAGCTGCAGTGTGTTGTTCGGGTCATTGGGTGTCGCCCGCCTTCCCTTGAAGATTTGTACACTTGCAGAGCAAAGAAAGGGGCAGGAAAGATTGCTGATGACCCCTCCCTCTCAGGTTAACCCCTGTTTCATAAACTTCCATCAGGAAAACGCTACTGGCCCTTTTAAAACCAGAACCACAGCTTCTTTCCTTGGAGTATCAGTTTGCTTATACTGTACGTGTACTGTCTTCGTGATATCTATTAATCTGATTTGTGTACAGTATATGTAGAATGATTATACAGCACCATGTATAACAGAGCAAATTCCTTGTACGTGAGCTGTACTGGGCACATAGGGGTGATTCTGATTCTGATCATGTCATTGACCCTGGGTCTTGCGGCATACAAGCATTTACGCCCTGACTAAAATTGCACCCTGCATTTAATAAAAAATGCAATATAGGCTTACATGGACTTATAAACTAATAAAGGCACACAAAGTTGTTAAAACTGATGTTGGGGGGAGGGCATGTTAATATGGCAGAGGCAAAAAGCAGATGTTGCAGAAGTTGTGTATTTTGTAGATGAAAATACAACAACACTTTTATGCATTAGTGCATGAAAAATGTTTCAGCAAACATTAGTTTATGAAAATGAACTTACCAGAATAGCAACATAAAACATAATATTCAAAGAGCATCGGTTTCTGGGAGCTTTTGAAAGCACAACCCCCACAAGTAAACCTTAGCTTTAAAAACAGAGCTTTAGTTTCTCTTGGTCCTCATAAAATGGAAGGGATACCATAGTCTATAGAAAACAGAGGATGAGAAAAACATTACATTTTGAAAGATGGGAAATGTAAAGATCTTTGTATATTATTGTGTGAATACAAATATATGTGAAACAGTATATCATAAAATGCATTTACAAATGGAGCAACTGTGACAAAATCTTTAGGGACCATTAAAATATAAACACCTGTGCTGCCTTATAATGACAGTGGTGATGTCTACTCTTTGATTTAATGTTCCCAAATGAATGCATAATTAATCTAACAGCAGTGCCTTGGACCTGCTGCAGTGTAGGAATGAAATGGAACTGTTAATAGACCAGTGTTATAAAACTGATCTTTTCAGGTACTGTAATTTAAAAGTAAACAGTAATAAAATCTTCTTCAGGCTGAACATTTGTAATGATTGATGTTTGGATGTTTTCACCAAATTAAACTATAAGCATAAGGAAATAACCCCTTTTTAAGCAAGATGTATTCATAGTAGAGACTATGCACCATCCACCAATGCACCATGGCCCAGCAGTGAACTGAAAATGGGTGGATACTGAATGTAAATCCAGCAATGCACAATCGAACCAAAGAAGTTGGACTTGATTTGCGTATTTCCAAATTAAATTTTAAATACTGTGAATCACTATTATTAAACAGAGGTCACTCAGCTAATCGTGTTGCTCATTAGAGACATTTTGTGCATCTAAATGAATTTAGGTTTGCCAAAGCAAAGGATTTGAATACTTACGCAGTCATGGCTTTATTTTTTTTTGCTCTGAATGTGTTGAATAGGTTGTGTATATAACAAATATTAATTGCTGCTTCATAGTATCCTGACTGCAGCATTCTTTTGCAAGGTATTGTAAATGATTATGTACCGCGAAAATATTATAGAATACCCTGACTAGAATGGTGGTCCGCAATAATGGGCAATTACAACTGTATAGATACTGCAAAGATATTAGACCACAAGCAACAGCAGTAAAGGCAGGTCTACATGAGATGTGGGTGGGTTTCCTGTCTTCTGAATGGTGCTTTCTGTTGTTCTTTACCTGCTTAAATCTGCCTGAAAATCCTCAAGGGTGTCTGAATTGACATATTAGCCACGTCTGTTGTTGCCATCAGGAAAGCAGTACAGGCACAGCACTAAGTCATCTCCCTTGTTACCTGATCTTCATTTGCTGTATTTTCTATTATTTTATGAGAACTATATTTTATGTATATACTGTTTATGTACCTCAAATTATAACTGTTAATACAGCTGTATCCCTATGTACAGTATGTACAATAAAAAGATGTACAATTTTAAAAACACTACAGCATCTTCCTTAATCGTAGGCAGGAGAACAATAATTGCTACTGAGACCCCATGACAGTCTTGCTTACACTGTCATATTATTTATTTCCTTTTGAGGAAGTTGGAAAACGAGCAGAACTGCAGTGATTTAAAAAAGTGAGGGGGTTAAAGAATATTTATTGGTACATGGGGAACAGTTTAACAGCTATGGGTATCTCATAGCTGTGCTCCTTCCTTTAAGTGTGAGGGAATATGAAGTTTGCAAAAAAGAACAGGAAAGGGCCTCCTGTTTAAGAATGTTTTATAAGGTCATACTAAGTTTCTCAGCGTATACATTTATTACTGGGAGATGTTTCATGAATATGAATCTCCTTTCATATCAGTTTTAGACTACATGGTTTACTTTCATGGGTGGCATGGTGGTACACCAGTTAGTATTACTGCCTCACTGTGCTGGGGTCCTGGGTTCAATTCCTGGGGTGCAATCTAGGTGGTTTGTATGTTTTCCCTTTTTCCCTGTGTTCACATGGGGTTTCTCTGAGTACTCCTTCCACAGTCCGAAAGCAAACTGGTACATTTAATGGATACTGAGGAAATTGACCCTGGTGTGGCTATGTGTGTTTCTGTGTCTGCCCTGTGATAGACTGGTGGCCTGTCCAGGGTGTATCCAGCCTTGTGCCTGTGTTTTATTTTCTGAGAATAAATTCAATGTTGATGTTACATCATACAAGAAACGTCAACCACTTACAGTATATATAATTCAAAAGCAAGGGCAGTACTCCAGTAACAGGATTTCTCTTACCAAAAAGTATTCAGATACACATCTAAGATGCACATGTTTGTGCGCATTTTTCCATGCTAGTAGATTCTATTATTTGTGTTAGATATTACTCTTTCTTTCATTTGCAAATATCATGTAGATTTAATTATTTTGGGCAAAATAAAGGCCTTTATCAAAATATAAAGCATCTCCCTGTCTATATACTGTATACAGTACATAAGTTTAAACAATGAAGTACTTTCAAAAGCATTAAAAATGAATTCACGCCTGTGTCGTCCAGAAGCTCATATAGCACTGTTGATGGAAGAAATCAAAGACAAAAAGCACCCTGATAACATTCTGTAACAGAGTTTGTGATAAGGACAGAAACAGCTTCAGGGGAGCAATCAAGACTTAATAAGAGTATTCAAGAGGGTTTAATGAGAGCAAACTTCTAAAGAGCCAAGGCAAGAAAAGAGCTTTCTTTCAAAGAAATAATATCCTTTGAGCACAACTTTTTTTCAGAAAGAGCTGTTGCTTTGGGTAAAAACTGAATCTCCTAGCACTTAAGCAAATTAAATACATGCTTTTAAAGAACCAACCATTCGCTCTGGAGAGAACATACATTTATTTTATTTGTTAAAACAGAGTTTCCCTCTGTCTTCTAATAGTACTCGTTTACAGAAGCGAGAGGAGAGAGGCAGAAGTGTTCCCAAGCATTTCTTTTGTTTAATTCTTAGCAAACCTAGTTCTTTATCAAACCTTCTGCAACCTGAATTTATTCGATATCTTTCCTGCATCTTATTTAGTATTGTCAAGTTGTAATTGGTTTTCAAATTCATTAGGGTTTTAATTTAAATTTAATTAAAGTTCTTAGCAGCATAGGGGAGGGGATGAGCCTGTCTGGGTCATGCATTGTGAAGATGTTACTCTTGCTCTCAATTTAAGGCATTTGTTTTCATTGTTTTTCAATTATTTGAAGCTTAAACATATTTTGTCCGGTTAAATAAGTTGAATATGGATAACGGATTTTGAAAGTATTTTACATTACCAGCTGAAAGGCAACATCGTTTAATTTGTTCTAAATGGAGACTGACTTGAATGTTCATACAAATTAAGAAATAGCAGATTTTCGTGTCATTGCAATTAAATTAGAAATGGACTGTTTTCTCTTTGTCTGTTTTTACATAAATGAATAGCAACATCTGAGTTAGAATAACCCACAATGGACAGCCATATTGTCTCAGAATTTAATTCTACAGAAATTGGGATAAGTCCCTTCATCCTTATAAGCTCTTAAGATGTCGGGGACTTTAACCTAAGTACTAGTGTTGGTATGATACCAAACCTTCTTTCTTATGAAAACGAACCCCTGTTCTACACTGTAGAAAACTGTCCCAGCCAGATGTACAGTCACTATCTGTTGTATTGTACTGATGTTCAATCACCAAAAGAAATATGTAATTTTTTACTGTTTTTTCATTTTCTTTGTGTATTTTTTCTTTGATTATTCTGTTAATTAGAGTTCCCCCACCAACTAATGAACTAATCAGTCAGTACTGTCATTCTTTTTTGTCATAGGGAGTAACGTGCTGTTTTGCATCATGATAGAGAACAGTGTTTTTCAAGTCATAGCAAACCTAGTTCTTTATCAAACCTTTGGCAACCTGTATCAAAGTCTCTGAGTCAAGTCACTGATGGCATGGTAACTTGACTATTTCAGTAGCAGGTGTGATGCGTGCACCATTCAAACACTTAATGTTGGTCATTGCTCCATTTTGCTGCTTAATGAAGCCGAATGCCAAGTGCTAAGACAAAGAGAGAAAGTGAAGAAAATAAAAACTAAAATGTGCATCATCACAAACACCAAAGTCACTGACAGACTAAGTCGATAAGACGACAGAATTAGGAGGTAGAGCTAATCACTTGCTGTCACATTCATGGCTGGGAGATTGTTGGCGATGTGCTTTCTTCAGCCCCATTCTTCACTGTGCTCTTATTCATGTGCAATGGTTATGCTTAATTAATGTGCTCCACTGAGGCCATTCCTGTAATATCTGAGCATGATTGGAGCATGTTAAAGGCCAATAGCAACTAGCATTCTTTCTTCTTCTGATTTAAATACTTACTGTAGGCTGACCCACTGGTGGGCAAGGAGAATTTAGAAGCTAAATGGTTGAAGCCCCTATGAATCCTGTCTTTTCCAATGAGAAAGGCGATGTCTTCTTCATAGTATTGATATGTAATGAAAGGAAATAATATTTTCAGCACAGTAAGCACAGACCTAGTATTTTATTGTTAAGACGTGTCCCCTGTTTACATTAGCACATCTCAAAAGCTGTGATAATCATCCCCAAACACTCAGGGCTCAAACTTTTCTTCAGAAAGAAATTCCATATGAACTCCTACAAGTGATTTAGACAGAAAAAAATAGAGCTGTATAAATCTTTTCATAATTTCGCAAACATGTCAGTGGGTCTTCTTATTTTTAGAACTGGTAATGTGCCTTAAATTTAATGCCAACCTACGCCGCTGTTTGTGTATGTTAATTCCTTATGCTAATGAGTGGGTATTTCACAAGTAGAGGCCTACAAAACAATCGATGCAGGGTAGGGTTGTTTTGTTGATAACAAAGTCAGTATTCACAGATAGAGGTTCAATGTCAGAAAAGACTGTGGGTGTGTGCCTATGTAGGTAACATCGGCCAAGGTTATCTTACTTGAAAAAAATCTATAGAAAAATAAATTGCACCAGAAACACAATGAGTATGTTTGCCCTGAAATTTTTATTCATGCTTCCAGAATCCAATGCAGAAATAAAGCTTTTTTTTCTGCCTCAAAACCTCATAGAGAGGCATGCATCAATTGAATCACACATAGGGGTTTGAGCTCCCCTTAGTGTAGAACCTGTGTACAGGCATGGTAGGAAAAAAACATGCAGTGGATCTCCTCAGTTTACAGCTTACAGCTCTAAAATATATTTTTTAAGGAATCTTCTTGTCGATTTTCAAAGCGCCATGACACAATTATGAATGCGATGGTGCAAAAAACATATAGTCTGCTGAAGGTTTATCTCTTTTAATATCAAATGGTAAGTGTACAGGACGTAGGGTTTACTGTCTCACTGTTTAGTAAATATTTTTAGTTTTATTTTAGCTTTTCCAAGTTAGATATTCTCCCACTGGAGGTTCATTGCTAACTCATTGCTTTTTGCATTTCCCATTCAAACCTAGTCTTGCAAATGGAATTGGCTTTGTTTGCCAACCTGTCACATCTCCGTCGCAGTTGTTTCGTGATATTAAAGAATAATATTTTCCCCGGAAACAGCAAACCTGAATTCCACTTGGTGCCGAAGTTTGCACTCATGTCTGTTTAGCACAGCGGTTTCTGTTGCATTGTTTGGTTATGAAGATCAGGACAGAGAATAAAGACAGCCATGCTCATTGGAGCACTGTGGCCAGGTTACCACTAGAGGGAATGGAGGAATTTGAAAGGAATGATTTTTAGGAAACTCCCTAGCTGTCGTGGAACTGCAGTAAAATAATTGGTGGCGAAGATTATTTGAAGGAATAAGGCTTTTAACTTATGGGGAAATCAGTAAATCATCGGCCTGCCTGAATGACTAAACGTTCTAGTATTGGCATTAAATACTTTACATAAGAGTCTTAAATAACTTGTTAATGAATCTTCCAATTAATTGTCTCCAGGAGACAATTTAGCAAGTTTATCAGATTCACCCTTTTTTTTACTCTTTCTCATTCACTGTTTAATTTTACTGTTGACACAATCAAAGTTGTGCCGATACAACCGTTGTACCATCATTGATGATAGAGGAGTGTGCTAGCTTTCCTCTGAAACTCAGGCTTGTTAGAGCCAATAGCCATTTTTCTGTATTGACTGCATGAGCAACGACAACACATTAACCCCAGGATTTATCTCTGCATGGATAGCAAAGGATACCCTGGCTGTCCCATGCCTTCCTAATCCCAGAAGCACTTGTCCAATTGCATGATTTTACCTGGGGAATCCTGCAGTTCACTAAGTACTGTACATGCACCAGATTTGGACCAGTGACATTTGGATTGTGCTGATGCCCTGAATAAAAACCTTTACTGTTTGAGCTGAGTTGTCCAAAAACTGACATTGACAGCACATTTAATGTTTCAATACCTCTTCTAATTTATCAACTGATTTATTTCAGAACAATTGTCTGGATGCTAAGAATCATTGTAAATTTTAGGTACAGTACAGCTTAACTTAGACTTCTAAATATTAGACCACATACTGTAGATAAGATACTATTTGGCATTTTGTGCAAAACAATGATAGTAGGAGTTATGAAAGGGATTTCTGTCTGCTACAGAGATTTTGGGGGCGTAAGTGCGAAACTGGTTTGTTGTGGAGGTAGAAACACTCTGCCTCCCATATATTCACAGGAGCTCAAATCTAAGCAACACTAGGAGTGGGAGGAGGACAGAAGGCTGACCACTGCCGAGTTTCACTGTGCTTCACTCTGCTACTCTATCTCTGCCCCGCAGACAGAACGGGCGTTTGTGTTTCATAGTGCTCTTCACCCCCTACTGCTTTTCATCTCCACATTCAGCAACAAAAAAAAACGGGCGTGTGAAAGAAATGAATCCTGTGAAAGAGACAAGTGCTATTTGTCAATTACACCCACAGCCTTTGGCAGCGTTTACAAAGGCACCAAGCAAATGGCTGTATGTTGCTGGACATCTGGTTAAGTGCCTGGCACAGCGATGAGATAGAGGGAGTCTTGAACACCTTCCAAGGCCTGGCTTAACTCTCAAAATTCTGTTCATCTTTGCATTTCTGATTATCTGCACTCAGGGTTGCATTCTTTCTGCGTGTGTGTGTGTGTGCACGTGCATCGGTTTGAATGGGACTGCATATGCAAAACGGGTCTCTGATATACAGCATACGCCCTGCGAAGGAGTCCCTGCTTACCTGCCTCCTTCCCTGTGTTCACCAAGGAAGAACTGATTGCGTTCTTCTGATTTTTAAGAAATACTTAGAGCAAGATTATGAGTTACGAGTGCAACAGAAAAGGAGCCCCTTCGTGTTCTGAGTATTCAATCAAATATTGGATTTGAATTCAAGATGTGAAACCCTACCACTGAAATGTGTAAAATATGCAATGAAGCAGCATTCTAATTCTCATTGCAGGAGCAGGATTCACCTGTTCAAAGATGTATCTCCATCTATGTCAGTGCTTATCCTTTGGCCCTGATATTTTTTTTGCATATCCAAGCAGAACTTTTGTAGGCTAATCCATTAAGTTGCACTCACGTTTGTCTGAACGCTTTAAAAAACTGTACATTATATGTAATGGGTCCCTTTACATCAAATATACAGAAGAGATTTATTTGCTTTTCATTACTGCTGAAAACATTAATGCACTGGGCGCAAGATATGGAAATCGCGTCTTGCTTTCAGATGTTACAGTGTAATAAAAAGCGCTAAGCACAATTCTGTCTCAGCGAGTAAAAGGCTTTCATTTCTGCAGATTATTAAAAAAACATTTGAGGCTGACATATATTTCTTTAATTACATGTTGTGTGAACCTGTCTACTTTTTCCATTTCTTTTATGGTTTATGTATTTTTATTATTATTCACAAATCTTTGTTTAAAGTACAATTAGATAAATGGTTTTGACAGACATTTTAACAGCCGTCACAGATTTGAATGTGCAAATGCTGTAACATTCTGATTACCATTCTGTATGATGTCAGGTTATCACAGCTTTTACAACCCCTGAAGACAGTTTCAATGCAGTTGTCATCTGAGCCTTGATGATAGACAAAGACAATTTAAATGTATCCATGATTTCAAAAACATTCTCATAAATCCCACATGCTGAGAAACACTTAGAGTAGTAATAAATAAATAGATTACAATTAATAATAAATACAATATTTTCCTGTTGCATTTCCTAGGAAATGTGTCAACTGTTATTTGTGTTATTTTTATGGGCTTTAATAGTCTTAATAGTGTTGATGGTGGATTATTATAACAAGCATTTGGAAATGCCATCATTATTAAAACCACATTCGGATAATGGCTTTAAAAGTGCTTTTAATGGCAGTGCCTCACTCTTTTCACTCTCCATTCAGAAGGTGAAGACAGCGTGTGTCAGGACAGCGTGTGTCCATTCCCCAGAGACCTGACTCTTGTTATTCAACTTCATCTGTCAGCAGTTATTATGAAGATCAATAGTCTGCCTCTCCTTGTCAGTTGGGTCTTTATTGCTTTTGTTTTACTTGACGAGCAGCATACACCTTTCAGCGTGGCATTTTATGAGGGCTCCCGAGTGCTGCATCATCACGCTTTTGTCCTTGATCATACATTAACCAAGATTAATTCAAAAGCAGTCACCGTGTCTGAGTTCTTCATCTGATAGCTATTAGTTGCTCTCACCTTCCCCTTCTCTGCTCTTTGTATATGGTCTAAGTTGAGCTGTCAGAGTTGGTAACTGAAAAGAGGAGAGTCATCTTTTTTTGTGTATGAATTCATGTGAAATCCTCCGACCAGTGTCAGTACACTACTGCAGCGTCTAGGCATTTACAAAGCTTTGAGTCAATAGTTATTTAAAGAATGTTTTTTTTGTCTTCAAGTTGGCATGAATGCAGGTACTATTTACGGGGAAGACTTGTGATAAAGATCAAACTGCATTTTAGCTTTTCTGTTTTTACTGGTATTTTTATCTGTACCTTTTCCTTTATCAGTAAAATAAAGTAATATGACACAATATAAATTGATAGATTACACAGTGATACAGGGTCACAATCGCTGACTGAACAGAGTGCTGAATCTCAGTTATTTGACTTAGGAAATAAAACTGTAAAGTATGGGCTCTTTGCATGAATACACAAAGTAAAGCAAGAATACACAAACTGTTTTTTGTTCTGTAAAGTTCCCCAGATTATGATTTTCAATGTATACATTCGAGTGACTTGTTTTTTTATATTTTTTTACATTTGCTGGTGCTAAAAAACCCACAAGACAGGTTAATGAAACTTCTCACAGCATCTGATATTTAGAAAACAAGAGTATGCCAGCATTACCTACAGTATTCAGCTTCATTACAGACTGAAGAGAACTGCAATGTGTAAGCATTTCCTTCCAAGAAATATCCAGAATTTCATGCACAATTCTCTGTAAGCTGAATAAGCATCCTGTCATACTAAGTACAGAGGGGTTTTAAACTATTGAATTATTGACACTTTAAATATTATTGACTTCAACAGTGATTTAATATAACATCATTCCTCTTAACAAAATAGTCTGTTACCAAATTATTAAATTTGTTACCAATTGGTTAACACCCCACTAATACATTAAAACTCCCTAGGAAAATCCAAGGACTGACAAAAGCTGCCAGCTCTATCTTACGGGTGCACCAGTGGGTTCAGAATGAAGTTACCCTATCATTTAAAGAAGAAGAAAAGCTATCTTCACTGGTTCAATGACGGACCTAGTTGTGCCACAGCTGATAAAATAATGTTTCTTCGTTTTGACAGAAAATATGACCTGGAATTACTGCTGCACCATACATCGAAAAGTTCACAGTTGTTCTGAGAACAGAGCAAATGGGACAAATGCCTCTTTGGTTTATTAATAATCCTAAAAAAATTCACTTTAAGAATCGGTTATCCTTGTAAGAATTCATAACTTCACACACTTGCATGTCTGGGGGATTGAGTTTTAATAGAAGACGATATTGATTTACTTTTGAAGTTTATTTAGGGCAGTTAAAGGCTATTTGTGCATTTATCTACTGGGAATTAGCCTTTTCCTGGGCTTACTTCCAGATAGCAAGTGGGTATATACTTTTTCTTACTTGTGCCCCCACCGCCAGAAAATTCAGTTTTGCCATGTGGTCATATTGGAGGTGTTCAGATAAGGCTTTTAGACTTCCAGCCCCACAACACCATAGACTGAACACGGTGGGTTGCACAGAGGCGTGCTGTGTCAGCAGATAGAAGCTGTGCACATCTGCTGCCTGGGGTGATTTCCCACTGTCATCCTTCACGTCTATATCATCAAGGAAATAGTCCCTTTAATCTTCTTAATTCTTAAAAACAGAACAACAGAAACAAAGCAGAAGCAGCATAATAAACACAATTATTTTACAGACTGGGTGCTGCCACTGTGGTAGGAATGTACTTTTCTGAATTTTGAAATCAGTTATGCTCAGAAGCTATCTAGCAAACCCCCGAAAAGCTTTCCCAAAATATATGTATGTGTATTTATATAATGTATACTGTATATAAAAATCTATTCTACTTCTCAGTGCTGAGGGCTGTGGAATCATCTAAAAGATTTCCAATTCTTCCTCTTTGGGTATAAAAAGACAAGATTTGCAGCTGCAGAAAGGTGATTTAATTAAACTCATTGACATGACACAGTTGTGACTAGTGAAAGGATAACAATATGTAACATACAAGGAACATAGCTTGTTTTTAGGATCAATTTGATATTACAGTACAGTTGTAAGTCTTGTCAAGTGACTTACAATTAATTTGTATTCCACATCACTAAACAGCCAATGCTCTCTCTACAGGGAATACTAGTGATTTATTTTCAAATTGTAGTTTAGTTTCTTTTTAACCAAACCTCACATTTCTAATTTTACCTTTAAAAGAAAATCTGCTTAAACTTTTGAACGGGAGATGCCTGTAAGTCATATGTTGGTTATGTACGAATGATATACAATACCAACACGTGAAAGATTTTGGACAGCCCCTGTATATGGCTGGCTATGTAATTATTGCCTTTCATTTGTAATAAATACTAATGAATAACAAACAAAGTATTTCACTGATAAGGCATGTATTAGGCATTCTCAAAGACTCAACTAACTATTTCAATAGTAAAGTAACAATACATGACCTACAGGTGTTTCCCATTCTGAAAACCCATATTAGTGATTAATTCAATATCTGTAAATGTTGCCAAAGAAAATATTTGCAGTTATCAATTCCCAGCACCACTAATGTCATCAGTATCGCAGATCACAGGGCACGTTTTCATTCTATCCAGTTAATTTAAGATTTCAGAATTGCTCAGCGTTTTGAAAAGCACCGTCATTCACACACACCTGCATACAGTTTCCCCTGTCCCTAGAAGGACCATATGGTCCATCATCCCTGAAGACACTTTGAAACAGAACATGTTTTTGAAGTCACCCCAGAAATGAAAGAAATTAACATGCAAATTGAGCATTAAACTTTTCCTCATTAAACCGTAATTTCCATCATTTATTTGTATCTTGTCTGTTTTGCAGTTACTCTTCTTCCCCGGTTCCTTGTGCACTGATCATTCTGATCAGTGAGAGGAGTGGGTGATCACTTGTTGACCAGGGAAGAGTTTGAGGAAGTGAGGAACCATTGACTAAAACATGAACATTATCAAAGTGAATTATAAGAAGAGAGCACTTTTCAACATACATTTTAATCTTTCAGCCGACCTCTTTTTTTGTTGCAGTCCCTGCCTCGGGAGTTTCCCATTAGAACAGGACCTTTGGCAGCCATGAGAAGCTTTGATTTATTCGTATTTGAGCAGGAGTGTATGTGGAGGTGGGGGCAGTGATTTCTACCAGGTACTAACAGAAGCTATGGCAGGAACCCCTTGACAAAATGAAGAGCTGTCACTTCCCTTTGTCACCAATCACTAAAGCAGAAGGTTCAAGGGAACAGAGAGGACAAGCACACTGTCAAGCTAAGTCAAAACAAAAGAGGACAGGGAAGAGATTTGAAATCTGTATCTCCTGCATGTCAATTTGCAAATTCCTTTTTACCAGGTATGACTCTACTTAATCAGATACCCTAAATTCATTTTTTAAGAAGCTTTTTTTTTGTGTGAGTCAGAGAGTGTCTCTCCCAAGCCTTGTTTTTGTGTTCAATTAATAGCTCTATAGGCGAGCTGACACACTGGTTAGTAATTAAGGGCTTTTCTCAAAGGAGGTTGAAATATCACAGACTGAGGTATCATAATTCTGATCTGAGAAGCAGAAAAGCTGGAATTTTCTGTTTGCTAACTGAACTGCAAAGCCAGGTGTGTATCTATACCCGTAAGACAGTCACACTGATTTTGAATTTAGAATGAAACATGCTCTACTTTACTATCCATCATATCTGAGACAATCATTTTATGCCTGAAAATTGCCATATAATTATCTTGGCAACACGTGATAAACTACTGAACCCTAATAAATTGGCTAATAAAACAAATGACAGATGTTTTCAGCAAAAATGGTGTAAAAAAGATTAGCTTAAAGCATAAAGTCTATATTCTTTTTATAAATAATGCATGGAACTGCTTTTATACTGAAATGTCGGCTGCCCCTCAAATTCACAGCAAGACAAAAGTCACAATGGCAGTTTCATTCGGTCATGGAGTGATACCCCGATCAAGCAGAAGAAACGATTGTTATCCATTCCTGACAACCCATGCCAAAACTTGCTCATTCAGCACAAAAAGTAGCTCACACTGAAGAAAAACAGGCCATTAAAGTAGCTGCTTCTTTGATATATGTAGAACTATCTACATGGCTGAGATGTTGCTGATGTTTCACTTTATGAAAAGATGGTAGAGGAGTGGTGTAATGTTCTCCGAAGGCAGTGCATGAAATTTGACAAAGTCTTTGGCCTCCAAGCTTTTTAAGCGTTATACTTCCTTTAAATATAGTTCATTATACTTTGACTAAAGAATCATCAAGCATTTTATCCGCACTAAGTGATGACAGGTTTTTCAACATCCGTAAAAGTGCAGTTGCAGATGATTTCAGACTTGATTAAAAGCTTTTCACAAACTATAACCCACTTTTTGCCAAACGAGCACAGACCACCGAACTTCTGTAAGCAACCTCTGTGCAGCTTAGTGAGAAGGAATCAAGGAGATGCACAAAACTCGAGTGGTGGTTTCAGTCAGATGCTGTTCCCTTTAGTTAACATTCACGGTCAGAACACGCCCAAGTCATGATGCGGATCAGTTCGTTTAATAGGCCTGAGCTCAAGGGAAAGTCCCCCAGCGTTAGTCGACCTTGTACTCAACACTTCCTTTAGTGCATTAAATGCAGAGCTATGAAAGATATAAAAGCAAGTGACTGGTCAGGTCCAAAGAAATGCTTTTCATAAAAAAGCACCAAGTGGAAATCTTTGGAAATATAACTGAATATGAATAATTACTTTTACAACATAGCCTTGGTGCATACCTAATAATGAATAATCACAGAGATAGACAGTCCTAGAGAGGAATTTTTTCCTCCTCTTGGTATTAAAATAAAACTGAGAAAAAGCTTAGGAAATAAAGGGTGTCCTTCATTTTGCATTAGGTAAGGGAATTTATATTAGTAATGTTTCTGAAATGTATCAGTTCTGTTTAATAATTAGTCAACTGCATTACCATTGGCTAGTCATTAATTTCTAACTAAAATGTTTGAAGTGTGCATTTCAGAAATAGTGACAGATTGCCCTTTTTTTGCTTGATTTGTTTTGGAAGGATAGAAGTATTTCTGTATTTTTCCCCTTAGTCTTCAGTATTTGTACCACTGACCATAAACGTGATGATAAAATATAGGTTCCACAAGATATTAAACGTATTTATCGGCAAAAGCAAAAGAAATGTTTTTCGAGAGATTTTCTAACACACAACAACCTGGACACCTCTGTACTCTGACCAATCCAGGTCTTAATTACAGGGCCTCAGTTTAACAAACAAAAAAATATTGAACAAAAGAAAGTCACTTTAAAGATGATGTCTAACATTTTAGAGAAAAAAGAAACTAATAGCCATGACTATTTTTTGTTGTTTCATTTGTGTTGTCAAAGCAAATAAGCTTAAGCATGCGTTAATGACTATGACAACAACTTCCATTTTTCTTTCATCTTGTGTTTAGTTTACTTAAGTCAAGTCTTGGTCATCACAGAAGCAGAACCAGTTGGGAAGGCTCAATGGTAAAGAAAGATGTAATTTGCATAAAGTTAAGCTGTGTAAATAAGATCTCAGTGCCACCATATTTCTACAGCTGTTTTTAGTTGATTATAGTCTTATTTCTTCCTGTGGATTTATTTTATATGCTCAGTTAGCATTCCCTGTAGCTTTCATAGCAGATACACAGACTACTAACTATGTTCTTTATAGACAGAAATATCTCACCATCAGTCCAATACAATAGTAAAGGCAATTTAGCCTGATGTATTTTCCATGACTCGAAAATCAACTGAGTTTTTTTTTCTTTTTGCTTGTTTTCACTTTGCTTGTTTCTGACAACGTATTGTATTAATTGTCTTTTCTTATTTTTATAAGGTCCAATACCTCATGAAGAGTACACCTTTCAGGCTAGGTGTGAGAGATATTAAAAGCTAAAAAAAGATGAGCACTTACTTAGATTCCAGATCTTTAGGAAATCTAGCTTATGTTCCATTAAAGGGTCTTTTAAAATGTTTTTTGCCTTATTTCACTTTTGCACAAGCACACGAGATAAATCTGGCCAGTTTTTTTATTTATCATAACACTTTTCTCAACTGAAAGCAGAGCTAGTCCAATAAGTTGTAAACCAGGGAATTGCAGGCCTTTTGTCTTGCAGGGAACATGTCGTAGCTGAATTACCAGAGAATCAAGTTCACTGAGCTGTTGCTCAGCTTTTCTTGTTTAAATATGTTTCTGTCTTGACTCATCACAGCAAAACATCAAAAAGCAAAGTGTTGTCAAGCCAGAATGAAAGTTCTTTTTACTATTTTACTAATTACAAGGCATTGTGTACAGTATATTTAACTATTACTATTATTATTGACCATTAGTATTTTATTTTATGATATTGGACATTCAAACCTTTTATTATATCCACACGCAAAGTGGAATGAAGATAGCAAACATGATCTGAGATCCCAGTTAAATCTTTTGTTTTCTCTGAACCCATGGTTTTAACTTGTCTATAAACCTTCACATTGGAAATCTAAAGTTGAAAAATTACTTCAGGATATGAGGTTTATAGGAGAGAGCAACAGCTATTAAAGGCTCTGCATTGATCGTTTCTCTTACCTCTGCTTAAACACCCCAATCAGTCCATCTGAGAGATAATGAAACTAATTGGTTGGCAATGAATTTTGCTGTGCAATTAGCAGAGCTTTCTCGCTTATCAATTACCAATACTGTTCAGCACAGAAGCAATCAATTGCTTCTTGAGAGAAAGCAGAGAGAAAGCATTCCTGACGCTCATTACTAATTGAGCACAGAATTCCAAGAAGAATGCGTTTGGCTGTGATTAAAGGTCAGCACAGTGGTTGAAGAAAATCTGGGGTTTTGGAAAGGGCACGAGAGCCTTCCTCTGTTCTTTTGATGCCTGTCTGGCCATCGATTGGCTGCACTGATTTCTACACTCTATTAATGGCTTCATAGCACTGGCCTTCAACACCCTCACCTGCTAGCGAAAATAAGACAGAAAGCTGTCACTTTGACCTTGTCACAAATCGTGGAGATAGAAACTTCGAGAGGGACAAGCCCTAACGAACTGTCAGGGCTGTCACAGCGAAGCGCACAAGCTTGCAGCTTCAGTAAGGAAAGAACGAGATCACTCTAGGACAGCGGCCAACAGCCTGCCATTCATGTCACTAAGCAGAAGCAGCAGCAGCAGAAGCAGCAGCAACTTTTTTTTTTTGTTTAAAGCATCTCTCTTTTAACTCCCTGCACTGTTCTCTTGCACCTACCAGCAGCAAGAAGAAAAAATTCCCTGCTCAGCCTCGGTCGTGCATTTTAGGCACGCAACACATCCAGACGAGGCAAAGACCTCGCATTTAAAATACCACCTTTGTCTGCCGCTTGTACAATTGAACTAAGATTCACTCCGGCAGTACTGCTAATTCTATTGTTTATCATTTCTATCATTGAAATTGTTTTGAATGCAAAAAGACAGCTCCTAAAGAAGCACAGTGTATAGTATAGTATAGTATAGTATAGTATAGTATAGTATAGTATAGACAGATCACTGCCTCTCATACTGCAGAACAAAAAAGTTTTGAATCTGAATGCAATTCCCTGTGCATGACTACCTAAAGAAGATGTGGATTTTGCCATACTTAACCACTTGCAGTTGCAGAATATGTCTTTCAGGTTTTTCTACCAATTCTATGTGGGTTTTTCTTAATTGCTCTTCTGATCTCTTTAAGGACGTCTTAAAACTACACTACAACTGCAGAATGTACAAACCCGAAGAGCAGTCATGTGTTCCTTATTCAATGTTTTCAAACAAAGTCCACATGGACCTATGAGAAAGAGATTGGAACTGGGAAGTGTTAAATAAAATGGGGATTTCTGGAGGTTATAAAGCTACAGGTTTTCAGAAGAATTTGTTAAAGCCCCCAATAGGTCTCAGATTAATTCTAAATGCTATCATTCTACATCCCCAAACAGTATGATGTGATTAGTGGAGTACCACAGGATTATATATTAGGAACAGTGATTTTTCGAATTTGTATCAGTGATCTGTATCAGTAGTATTAAGCTAATCTGCTCTGGTGGACCAGTTTTTTTAAATGTACTTCATACATTCCAGAAATTATCAAAACACTAGGCACTAGCATAATATAGTATTATTTGCACTTTTTTGTTTTAGTAATGTTTTACTTTACAGCATAGATTTTCCTTTTTATAATGCATTTATCATTCATTTCATCTTCACTAGATGGCAATTTAGCAACATTTACTGGTTACCCTCTGAGTATGGGATGTATTTAGCATTAACAATAAGCATTAAATCATAGTTGTGATAATTGTGCACTACATGCATTTCTCTTCTGTTAAAAAAAGAATATTCTCAGGACATCCAGTTCTACAACTGACAGAAACATATTCCAAGCTTCCCTTGTGATCATGCTTTTCTTCCAGTATTTCATAATTCATATTCCATATACTAAATATGAAACATTATAAGCATTTTCTAGCAATTGAAGAGGTAGAAAATGTCAATTATAAAAAGCTGATACCTCACATGCAATCTCAATTTCCCATCTAGGTGCCTAATGAAAATCAATACTGTAAAATATGTGATAATGGACTTACTTTCCTTGGTTCTTGATGAAAATGTTTTAAATTAATTGTTTAAAATTATATTTAAAACTCAAGAAAATGGGAAAGAATCTTCACTGATTTCATGCATTATTCTATGACTGAAGAAAGCGAGACTTTGGCTCTTACAGTGCTTTATTTTGCCTTATTCTACCATTTATTTAAAAGTAGGACACCTCAGACCTATAAATAACAAAATCAGCAAATGACTATAAACTATAAATATTTTTTTTGTTTCTTTAACAGGCTCATGTACATTAAAAGTAGCTCTGACTATATCTTAAAACGGAAAGCAAATAGAAAAAAAAGATTAAAGAAAATATGTTTACTCTACCAAACAGGCACAATGCCTCTTGAACACTTGGCCTTTGTAGCCTGTATGAATTTCTATCTGTAGCAATAAGTTATATGTGAAAAGGAACTATCATTTTAAAATGCCTCTTTCCCTTCAGGATCTATACAGGATATTAAATTCATTATTTAACTGAATGTCACCAGATGAGTTATTTTATCCTACTCATTGGAAAAACACAAAGACTTTTTTACATTACCAACTATGAAATGCCTTTAATAATCTTGTCAGATGTGCTGATCCTGAGCAATGCTTAAGGCTAGGCCTATGTGGCTTAATGTATAGTGTTCATACACCAGCAGTTTAAACCTAATTAGAATGCTCTCAGTATTATATAAATGTGCTGCAAAGAAAACAGAAACAGTATTATTTCCATTATTGTCCTGATTAAATTAAAATCAGGAATTAGTCTCAGAATATGTGGTAATTAGCATGTTTTGCGAGATGATTAAAGTCTTTCTAAATCATTTTAATGGCCATTGAGTTATCTAAGATGATAGAGTGTGGAATTATATCAGTTTCTCAATCTCATACAGTTCACTTAAAGTTATTAGGCTTTTTATTGTGTTTTTTTTATTCCATTTTGTGATATAGATTTTGTACAATGGCCAGAAAAAAAACTGATTTCTCCTTCTATGAAAAAAAAATTCATTCTAGTGAGTTTTGCTAGTTAAATCTGTAATCAGTATCATATCTGCCTTGAAGTGAGGGAGATCTAATTTGATAAGGGGTAATGGAGCCACACATTAATTATCCAGGATAACCTATTTGTGGGAATGGTTGAGCAGTGCTGAAAATTCTATTAAAACACAGTCTGGCTGGGTTCTAATATTTTATTATTTGAAAGCTTTCATATAATGTTCCTTGTGCTTCCATTAATTTACTTTAAACTCAGTTATGTAGTGAGAAATCTTAGAGTATTTTAAAAGGCTTTTATTATGTTTCAGATCAGGAAAGCTTAATATTCTGCTAATGGTAAAAGCAGATATTTACAATACACATTTTGTAAGATTATCAGTGGCCAGGTTAGAAGAAAGGAGATATTTTCCCAATAACCTACTCCAGGCACTTAATCTACACCTAGACCCTAGTAAGATGGCAGTCCGGACTCACAAGATGTCTGCCAGGAAAAGACTATATGTCTTATCAGCAGAATGCAGCATAGGTGTGTGCCACACAAGGCCATATAAATCAAGTCCGGACGGATTGATGACAAAGAAGGAGGCTGTTTGGAGTTCTGTGGTGCGGTAAGGAGTTTGTGAGAGAAAATAAAAGTATCTTGTGGTGTGAGAAAAAGAAAGGTAGAAAATCTGGTGTTGTGAATACCTGGGACTATTATATGGAAATGATTAGTGGGTAGTGGATATTTGTCTGGTTGCTGGAGCTCATTGTTTTAATAAGCAAACAAATAATCGTGTCCTAAACTAACAAACAGGAACATCTACATTTAGTTCAATTGCTAAAGTTGAAGCCAAGGTATAACTTTGGTAGCACTAGGTTCTGGAAAATGTTTTTCTTTTTAAAAAAAACAAGAAACATAAAACGTCTAAAAAAGCTTCCAAAGTCTCCAAAAAGCCTGCCCGGTTCTTTTTTTTAGCCAACTCATACTTCACAATTAACTTAACCATCCGCCTGTGACATTATAATGTATAATAACTATATTATTTTACATGACAGTGTTACATTATACATTTCATTGTGGAATATATAACATTATATTGTATATAATTACAGTATGTATTAATAATGAACTTTTTTTACATGATTAATAATACATTTTATAGAGCTTTTTTTACATGATTAATAATACATTTTATAGAGCTTTTTTTACATGATTAATAATAAATTTATATAGCTCCTTTAAAATTAGCATCTCAAAGTGCCTCACAGTAGGGGTAAAAAACAGTTATAAGAATAGCAAATTACAGAAAAAGCATATAAGAAGCACAAGCAGAAAGAAGTGCAGCAGAAGATAAATGGTCATTAGAAAACGGAGCAGACACAGACAGTAATTAAATAGAAGCCTTTGAAAGGATGTAAATGCACTCAATGTCGGTGACTCTGGGAAAAGCATTCCAGAGCTTTGGGGTGTAGCAAGAGAAAGCCCTGTCACCCACAGAATGTCAATGAGCTTGGGGGACATATACTGTAGAAGACTGGGCATTGACAAATGAAGGTTGTGAGGTGGGGCATAGGCGAATAAGTCAGATAGTTACTGAGGTGCCAAGCCATATTGAGCCTTAAAGGGGAGCATGGGGATTTTGAAGTCAAATAGAACCCTGATAGGAAGCCAGGGCAAGGACTCCATATCAAGAGTGTATTCAGTATACCTACACTGTGGTTTATGAAAAATAGCATGGAAGGTTTGTCAAGTGTGTAAAACAGGAATTGAATTATTGGCTAGCCCTGATTTTATCTAGGTAAAACAAATGAGATTTTGTTAACCGAAATAATTCAATGCGGGGCTTTAAAATCAACCCCACGATGCTTTGGAAATGTAATGTGTGACACGAACCCCTATGAACATTTCAGGTTCATTTTAGTTTTTACATTTAACTGCCTACATGTCACTAGTCTTAGCCTGAAAGTCTGACTTGTCCACAGCCCATGCTTGAGCCCAGTAGTCCATTAGACTGAAGATGATCTCACATTCTGTAGAATAGATAGATAGATACTTTATTGATCCTGTGAGGGAAATTGCAGTGCAACAGCAGCTTAACACACACAACACAGCCACAGTGTAACGAATTATATACTAATAGTACAATACATACAATACAATACAATACAAGAGTTACTCACAGTCCGGACACACAAGAGGAAACTAGAACAGAACAGTACACAGAAAATCGTATCACACGTATGAATATAAATATAGATGTAACCATAGATATAAATATAAATATAAATGTATTGCACAGGTCCCTGGCATTTATTGCACAAAAGTGGTTGTAAACGGGAAAAAGAAAAAGAAAAAGAAAGAGAACAGATGTAGCAGTAGATGTGTATATGCGTTTAGTCCAGAAACAGGTCACTGTCGCTGTTGCCTCTGCCAAGACGCACGGTGGATGCGTTGTACAGTCTTATGGCAGACGGCAAGAATGACCTCCTGTAGCGCTCCCTGTCGCACCGTGGATGAATCAGTCTATTGCTGAACGTGCTCTTCATTCCTGCAAGCCTGTCATAGAGGGGATGGGAGAAGTTGTCCATGATGGCCTCTAGTTTGGACATCATTCTCCTCTCAGCCACTACCTCCAAGGGGTCCAGGTCAGACCCAATGACAGAGCTCGCTCTCCTGATGAGTTTGTTCAGCCTTTTGGAATCTACTGCTCTAATCCCAGAGCCCCAGCACACCACTGCGTAGAAAATGGCACTCGCTACCACCGACTGATAAAACATGTGCAGCATCTTACTACACACATTGAAGGACCTGAGCCTCCTCAAGAAGTAAAGTCGGCTCTGTCCGTTCTTATAGATGGCCTCGATGTTCTTAGACCATTCCAGTCTATCGTCGATGTGCACTCCCAGGTACTTGTACTTGTAGTACTGTAGAATGGTACTTGTAGAATGAAGTGAGGGGAGAGTATGTGGCTTCCACATAAATGATACAGCGTGTTATTATAGGTTCCTCCATCTATCCACATGCAGTCTGCCAAAGGTTTCATTCTCGCAACCTTGTATAAATGCCTGTATTTGTTGCCTTTCTAAAACTGACTCTAACCCACGCACCTGCAGCACAAACTGGTACAGTCAGCACTGAGAGACAGCTGCACTGCTACCCAGCTCTAAACCTATTCTGTAAGTAGTGGCCTGAAAGACTAATGATTGAGTAACTCAATTTGTAGTAATTAAGGTGGAAATTTACAGCTGAACCTTTCTTGACTTCTGTCTCAAAGAAAGAAAAAAGTTCATTCTTGCAGACTGTGCTGTTTGTTGGTGAAGGTTTTGTAAAACATAACCTCTTGTCTAAATGTTAGGCTGTACATATCAATTTTCTGCAAGTGTTGAGGTTACCTAACAGAACTACCGTCTGCTAATTTAATAAATCCTCAGACAAATAAGGCTAAGTTAAAACGAGAAGAGGCTCTTTTCATTCATCATGATTCTTAACATTTGTATGTACAGTAGGTAGTCGGGTTTTCAGCTAGTCTGGCTGAAATATATGCTAGTGAAGAGGTGAATTTGGCATTTTTACCTTAAAGTCTCTGTAAGTTGTGTGTTTCATGGTGTGGAGCTTCGGTGGTGGGGTTTCATCAAATGCAGATGTGGAATAGTTTCACATTGCGCTGGTCTCACAGCCTGGGGCAAATCTGTCAGGCGACTCACTGGTACCCTGGTTTGACCAAGAGGAGAGAAATCTGCTCTGTAACCAGCTGTCTGCAGGGTTTAAGAATATCTTTCCTACAGTACCTGCCCACTGTGGGACTGGAGAGGTGAGTCCCACAGGTAGTGCCGAGGTCCCTCTCGCCAGAAGCCTTGACTTTGTGCCTGGCCTAGCCCACAGATCCATGCAAAGTTGAGGTAAGGTGAAATAAATAAATCCCTATATGTGTGATTGTTTTCTAATGGCAAGATTCTTTACAGTGCCAATGTGTGTGCATTGGCCTTTGTTTTCAGGCTTGAAGATCTCCTCTCCTGTGATGAAACCCAGCACATTGAGCTTGTTGGACAGAGGATGTTATCGGGACTGCCTGCTGATAAAAGAGGACAGCAAAGCACCAGAATACAGGTAGGATCATCTCTGCTCTCCCAGGGCACACCCCGTGTTGTACAGCACAGGGTTCTGTCACAGCTTTAACACACCAGTCACCTCACACATGTACACTGCCTGCTGGCTCTGACACAGCAGTAGGGTTTGATAGATTAGATTATCAAACACTGATCCCAAGGAGTACTGGAACCTGGACTGCTCCCAGCACAGCAGAATTCAGTTAGCACACTGCCTGGAGTACCATGCCGTCAATGTCCTCTTACATTGTCTTTTTAGTTTCTTTGGAAGATATGTTAAATGTTTATCTGTTCTAGCAGAATTTGCATTGAGTAAAATACTACATAACACCGCTAAAGGTTTAGAGGAAATGGACAGTGTTTTTTTTTCTTCCTTGCATAATTCACACCTTTTCAATAACTGTTTGAAAACAGAGCCATTGGTACAATAATAAAGAAATGATATTAATGTCTCTGCTAAGAACTATATTAAGGTTATGAGCAAGAGCAGACCATTTGCCCAATTGAGCCTGTTTAATGGCTTGTAATTAATTAACCTACTGTTTCTTTAAAGAAGGTTGTGTCAGTTTCAAGAATGTGACTGTAACTCCCACAAGTATTTATGTATTTTTTTGACAATATTCCCAAACTGCCAAAATCCCAAATAAATACGTTATGATTCCATATTGTGAAACAATAAAATGAAGAAAAGGCCAATGAGGGGATGAATACTTTTGATAGCCACTATAAAACTCTCTCACCAGTGTGTTCACACAGGAGTTCTTTTAAAGGAGTAAGAAGTTAATTTTGAAATATGGTGTATGATTCATGAAGAATGGTATTTGACTGTCTCTTTGGCTTTAAAATCAAACAGAGTATGAACACCTAGTGTCTTATTGCAGTATTTATCTAATGTCATATTTTAAAAGGAACCCAGACCCTACATGGACCGTTGTTGTCAGGCTGCTGTAGTGTTTTACAAAGTCTCTTGAAAAAGACCCAGTGACTGCTCTGGATCAGACTGAATTAATGTCTGGTTTTATGTTTTGTGTCATCAAATTGATTTAAATGATAGTTGGCAGCTGTATTGCTTGCAAGCAGCCAGGATGTGCAGCAAAAAAAAAAATAGATGTTGACTTTAATTGATAGAAAAATAAGTGATTTCTCAATTCTCAGTGGTGCTACCCCCAGGGCTTTAGTCTGAGCCCCTGTGCTGGGATGATCATGAGGACCAACTGGACAGTCAATGCTGCCTCCTGAAGCGGCCGCAGGCCTTCAGCCCTGAGGATGAGGTAATCTTGAATAGCACTTTGTGAGTGAGCAATGGTGATGCAGGGATTTGTATTTTAGGTAACTAAACGACAAAGCATTCCTAACAAAATCCTGAATAACTGTTGATATCAAAAAGATGCAATTGTTAGGAAGCAGGAATTGAAACCATGCAGTGAACATAAAATCAGATGACTGATTCTGTTAAATAGCTGTTATTAAAAAAAAAAGAGCTCTGTATGTAGAGTAATACATGAACCTTTAATGAACAATCTACAAAGCTTGCCTGCCTCTGTGTCTCTTGTATGGCATGAATCAATTTGAGTAAGAAGATGCATCTGCATGTGTAAACTGCAAAGGAACAGGTAGATGTTAATTCTATGCTGAAAGTAAAGCAACATTGTCTGTGGGCCTTCTTTGGGTCTCCGAAGAGGTTATGCTTCACAAAATTTGGGCTTCTTTGGAATCCTCAAAAACAGAACATTAAATCTCAGTTTTCCAGAACCTGAAGAAGGCTCCACAGTCAAAACATTGCATCCCTTTTCTCCTTTCAGCAAGAATCAGTTTGTGACTGACTTTCCATGAAACGATTGCCATATTGCATGAGGTCACATGTTTCTAGTGAAAAGCAGGGGGTTATCTAAAATATGGTTTTGCTTAGGACTGTTGCTCTTGAGAAATGGTTCTGGAATAAATTCCACTCTTACTGGGTTTATGGTTTTTGTATATACCTGTAATCATAGGAGAAGACAGCAGATTAAATTCCATTACCTCCAGATCAAGCTGTCTTGCATTTTCAGAAGGACAAAAAGAATTCCTTGCCCATCTCCCCCCCCCACCCTAGACAAAAGTTAAAATCTTACACTTAGAAGATCATGGAATGGAATGCAACAGTCTATACATTCATGGCCTAATTAGATATGGAATGAGACGCTGTGCTGGAAAGCCATACTGTAACAGGCTTACAGGTTTTGTACTGTTTTGGTTCAGTGACTACCCCCACCCCCAACTTTCTACAACAGATTGGCCTGTGGAGAACCCTGTACTGAGGATTGGGCAGTAATTTTAGCTGACTGCTGTTTAGGCAAGAGGCACTAGTCTTTTTGGTAGGTTGTTTTCTTCCCATGAGAATGGAGCTGAGGGACCCTGACCTGCTCTTGCATAGAAATGCCTTGAAATTGAATGGGTGTACATCTTATCCAACCCTCACTAAGGATAAATGCAGCTGAAAGGTTCAAGTGGAATCTAGTCAATGGGTGAAACATCCCAGACACTAAAAAGGTGAGAAGAGCAAAGTCTTCAGTCACCAATACCTTGAAAGGCTTGCAGATTTAAAAAGGGGGAAACTAGAAAGTGGCCGTTTAACACCGATTCGCACCTGTTGCGATAATCTGTACCCTTCACCTCCCAATACACTTACATGCGCATAGAAGCTCGTTGCACAGCAAAACACGTCATCATGTGCTTTGTCTTTTGATTTTTATTGACCACATTTGTACACGTCCAGCTCTGACTAATCAATACCGGGAGGGGAGGTTGGGGGGAGTGGCAAGGACCCGACGCTTATCTGTCCAGCTACAAGAGCCGGCGGGCTGAGCATCCGGGCTCCCCAGAGAGGGAGAACCAGTTTGTTCCGAGTCCCGTTAGCAGCTAGCCGCCCTTCAGGTTGAGTCTTAACTGCAGGTTCACAGGGGGAAGAAAAGCACTTATTAGCATTGACAAAATACGAAAAAATACCTACTTTAGGCTTGAAAGCAGAAGAGCAACATGTTTTCTAATCCTCCTCGCACGCAGAGATTTAAAAGTGCATGTGCACGTCATATACCGTTTACCAGACGGTTTCCCGTGCTAAATTAACGCTCAACGAATTATCGAGATTTCGCATCCAGGCCAAGCGACCAGGAAGTGCAGGAAGGTTTATTTAGCATACCTAAAAGCCGCGTTCTCGCGGTTTAAAGCTTCAAGGTAAAAAAATGCACCTTCTCGTCTCGAACCTGTCGGATTTCAAGCCGAATGCATCCGAGTCTCTTCGGACGCTCACACTCCAGGCAGGTCTGCGCTCAGGTGTCCTCGCTAACGACTGCCTTTGAAATCTTCCTCTCCCATGTTGCTGTCCCTGAAACTCCCTGACCCGTGAACCCGGTATTTAAAGGCAGAGATGCAGTCCCACTGCTAGAAATTGTTGAAGGCAACTAATTGAAGCCTGATGCGTGATTAATCGCACCTGGTTTGGCGGCTGCCAATTCGTTTCAGAAACGGGCAAAACGGGGATTGGAGTCTGGAGTTGGCCGTGCGCGCTTTCCAGACTCTGCACTCCATGCTCCGGGTGCTTTTAATTGAGCCGTTGGTGAAGTGATTTATTAATTGAAACTTTTATTTTCCCATTCCGATTCAGATCACAAATCGTACAAGGTTAGAAATGTGCGTTACACCCGACTCCAGAAACGAGTTTACAGAATTCCTGTTTTTTTTTAGGATTGGATCAAGTAGTAAAAGTTCTACTTATATATCGATGTTGAATTCGCCTGTGTTTACTGTACATCACTAATTAACAGTGGGTCCCCTCGGTTGACTTTGTCAGTGCCTTTTAGGAGAACTATAATCAACTATGGGTGTAAATTCTAGATTTTCGCTATTTACCCGGCATTTTGTTAATTTTTAAATCGCTGCTTCACACTGGGAGGTGACTAAGACAAACTCCGAAAACGTGAAATCTAAACCTCGGGTGTTTGGTGAGTTTGTGGAGGTGGCTGTGCTCTACCACGCCGGTCGTTTTTGGGGGCTCCATTTTCGGGGCTCCTCGAAACGGGAAATGGCAGGGGAGGACTTGATAAATTAATAGTTCTTAATTCGAGTCTAGAAAGCAGCTCCTTGTCCCACAGAGACACCTTTAGGACACGTGCGATATTAGCAGTTAAAGAGAGGTGCAGTTCTAACCAGGAGCAACAGGGGTCTCTCACCACAGACTGATGCTGTTCTCAGCAGGACACTGACTATTCTGTGATCCGATTTGTCTTGTTTTTGCACCAAGATATGAAGATATGCGACTTCTCATCTGTAAACGTTAAGCACACATCGCCCAATTTACTGCCTCTGTACTTATTATTCATCCATGCAGTTCGTGGGTTTAACTTGGTTGAAAAAAAAAGGTTACAAAGGCGACAAGGCAAATCAATCCATGTAGCTCTTTGGTTGTCAGTATCTAGTATCTGTTGATGACTTTCTACACGGGCAAGGGCAGAACATCAGACACACACACACATGGTTACCCAGGCTCTATAAGAGGAATGGAAACACAGCATCTGAAACCTGGCACAAAGCATGCCATACCGATGTTTGTTTTTTAACACATCTAAGAGGTTGGCAAAGGATGGCCACTGTCACATTAGAAAGCTCTTGACCCCCATGTTCATCTTGATAATGACTATGTATCATCTCTGCTCCAAAACACGTCCGTGGACCTGTAACAGAAAAGGGCTTCACTCCTTGTGTAGCCTCTCAAGTTTTATAAACCATCTGTCATTTATTCATTGTCCTGGTGCAACCAGACAGTCTCAGATACTTTATGGGTTTCACAATCAGTGGGAGTGATTGCAATCTGCATCATTGCAGCTCACAGTACAAGCTTTGAGGAAATTTGTAATAAGTAATTTTCTGTGACACAATACCTCCTCCGCCTGGAAATCTGTTGGCTTTCTTTTTAAGTCTGCCCTTGCATGTTGTTCTGGTAATCATGGGTTATAGCCATAAAAAAATACATATTTCAATATTATCTCCACAATGCCTTATGGAAAAGAGACACTACACAGATGGCTTTTGTTAAGAGGTCTGGTTGAGAATTTTAACAATGGCACTCCATTGATTAGGTTTTCAATTAGTGTTGACTAAAATCATCAGTTTATCAATCATTTGGTAATTTAAAAGTGTGCACTTCATGTATCAGACTCTCATCTGTTTTAGCTCTTTTTTTGACAGCCAGCCCATTGTAATTTGTTTTCGAATAAATCATAATCTGGGTGTGCTAGTGTCTCAGATCCTTCCTTGTTTTAGAAAATCACTGATGCCAGGTAAGAGTTGAGTGAGCCTGGAAAATTCTTATATTGAAACTATTGATATTGGTATCTGTGCCAATCCAGAGCTGGGCTGCCCCCTGCTTCAGAAACACCATTAGCCCTTTTTTTTTGTAATGAGGAAGGAAAGTGTATTAACATCAGAAAACGCCCACAGCCAGATGTGATCATGCAGACTCCCCACAGAATGAGGACTTACTGAGCACTGCACCCACAAGCTGTGTGGCAGCAGTGTTAAGGTAAAAAAACAGCCCTGCCTTGGCCACAGCAATCAATTCGCATGTATTGCTACTTGAGCAAAGTTCTTTGCACTACTGGTGCACGAATAAACCTCCCTGTACAGGGGGGAGGTGAGATTTCCACTTTTTAATTTAAATAATGCAGAACAGAGACTTTCACAGATCTTGAGGTATGTGTTACAAATGACCCATAAAGATGAGAAATTTCTTGCATACAGGGTTTACGTGATGGATGTAGTGAGACAAGAGTGGAATGCAGCAGCGCTCAGCCCCGAATACAATGCATGAAACGGCTTTTAAAGAGCGCGATTGACTTTTTAAAACAAGAGAATGTGTTGAATCTTATAATGTTTAAAACGTTTCAATCTTTGACTCAAAATGACAATTTTTTGTCCGTGCTTTTGGATGTGCTAAAACCCCTTCAGATTCGTTGAGCGCTCGATTAACCATGATTACAAGGTTGCATTTTGAAGAAAACAACCAAAATGTTTTTTTTTCTTAAATGTACGACTGTAGTTCAAATAAGATAAAAATCAGGCTGTGTGCACCGGCCAGGTGGCGTAGCGGGCAAAGTCAGTGTTGCAGCTATTGAAAACCAGCCTCTAAGCCCTGTGGCTTAGAGTAGCCTAGAGCCCCCCCGGCACCTCTTCGCTCAGAGCGGGTTCGAATCCAACCCGGGTACGGTCCGATCACGCTCCACCGGCGAAGTGCGTTTTCCAGCAGCCGGGTCTGCACCGGGCCGGTATTTTTAGGGGGGTGGCCATTCTAGGTCACACCCCTAAGAATGGGGAACATTGCACGGGATTAAGGCAAAAGGGGGTTCCAAAAAATGGAAGATTTGACGTAATTGCAGATATTGGCGGCGTTTTACGTCACTGCCACCTGGCATAACTTCCCCACGAGTGCGGCTCTCTTCCCCTTCCACGCGTGGGTCTGATTCAAGATGGCGGTGCTGGCAGTTTGCGAGGTAATGTTTCTCTTTTTAAACACTTTGAAATATTATTTTTCTGCCCAAAACGGGTGTTTTTGTTTTTGAGGTTTCATTCAGGTGCGAGACTTTTCAGAAAGATGTCCTTTCTGAAATGAACAGTGTATTTCTGCGCTGTTTGAACGGGGGTGACGTTTTGCTCGGCATGGAAAGGAGTTGAAGCCATTTTCTTAGCCAAACCTTGTTGAATATTAATGCATTTTTATTTGTGTCGTTTTGCAGAACGTCTGTTTCCCATCCAGTTGCTGCAACCGAGACCTGAAGGTGTTGGGACCAGTTAATTATTATTTATTTGGAATTGTTGGACATTGTTCGGAATTGCCGGCGTGTGTTTGGTTTTAAGTAAAATGAAATAAAATGGTAAGAAAACATCCTTTTTGAACTCCATTAAATATACTCTACGTGGTTAACTAACGATAGAGGAATAAAAGGGTGAAATTGCTGTAATGTTTTTCAGTTGGGAAGGAGTTGAAACCATTTTCTGTAGCTGAACTTTGTTGAATACATTAGTCTTTTTTATTAGTGTTTCCTATCCAGTGGCAGGAACCAAGACGTGAAGCTGTTGAAACCAGTCATTTTTAGAACTTTGAACTATTCTTCTTTTTTCTGTTCCGAATCCAGTATAGATAGAGGTGTGGTGTTTTCCATTGGATCTGTAGACGGGGTAAGTTTTGGCTTTCGATAAATCCCAAATGGTCTGTGCTAGCACTACATATAAGGACAAATCAGACTATATTTACACATTGCACAAAAAACCTTTAGAATTGTAAATAGTACTGAGCATCAAAAGAAACACTGCATAACTGTCACTTTGCTGCGGGTAGTTATCAGGAAAATGGCAATCAGTGTAGCAGGTGTACTGGGCAGACTAGACAGAAGTCATTTCATTTTGCTGATTATGTTTCTAATCAACATGGGGTCTCCTTTGAAAGCCGCATGCTAGTGTCGTGTGTGGACACACGTTACATGCTGCACATCTGCAGTGCCGGTCTTGCAGCGTGCCGTGGTCACTGTCTGGAGGGATTCGGTTCTCTCTCCCAGATCCCGGACAAGCACGTGCCCATTCGCTGATCACTGAAATCTATGTGTTCTGCGGAGCTTTCGTCTGGTGAGTAGGGCCTTCATGGCTTTGACTGTCTGGTTCTCATCCTGCACGTCAGCTGGGTTTACAAGAGCAGCAGGAGAACATGCACTGTCCTGCTGGCATGTTGTCACTTCAGGATGAGTCTGCATGAAGGCCAGGTAGTGAGGACCCAGGACATGGGCAGTGTAGCACCGTGCAGCCAGGGTGCCATCAAACACTACAAGAGGAGTTTGATAGCAGCTAGACTGTCACACTCGGGCCTCATGGTGTTTGTCTGTGATGTCTTGGTGAGTTAGAAAATGATGTTGAACAGAAATTACTGTAGAACAGTAGAAGACAGTGAACAATCTGGCCTCCACATACCAGTTACAGGAAGGCATTGTCTTGATGTGTAAGGCATATGGGTTAATTTGTGCTTTTCTTTCTTGATCTTCACAAGGCTTGTTATTCCACAGGACAGATCACCACATCGTGACCTGACCAGCGCTCTCCATGAACAGGTGAGTTAGGGCTCATGCAACAGTCACTCTAATCATGATAACATATTAAATCATTTATTTTGTATCATTTGTCATTATTCACGATATTGATACATACATATTTAATGAAAGTGTTCATTAAACATTCATTAACAAGTGAAAGTGTTATTATACTTAGTATAATAAATACTGAACTAACAATCTAAACTTCATTCTTGAATGAGTGACACTCCAGGTGTAAAGGGACTTCAAGCCAGCCACAGTAGTGCATAGCGAAGTACAGATGTGTTTAGGCCCATCCATGTTATTACAGCTTCATCTAATTCAGGGTCGAGGTAGAGCTGGAGCCTGTATCTGCAAGAAATGGGCTCAAGGCAGGGTACACCCTGGACAGGACTCCAGTCCATCGCAGGGCACATTCACACTCACAGCCACACGTAGAGCATATTTCCCTAGAAGCCAGTTACCCTACCAGCATGCTTTTGGACTGTGGGAGGAACACGGAGGGAACCCACGTGAGCACAGGGATAAGGTACAAACTCCATGCCGGTAGCACCCCAGGTCCGGGTGTGCACAGGCAGTGATGATTAAATATCCTCAATATTGTGACACTGCTTCATGTCCATGTGAAATCATGTTGGTATTTTAAGAAGCAGCTCTTTATTGAAACATTCTGAAGGAAGAACTGAAGAAAAGCATCATGTTTATTGACTGTAATGCAGAGCAACAGTACATGTGACCTGGGGAAAACAGCTCTTGAAACATTTTGTCTAAGACTTGCATTCTAAATGGCATGTGTTGTCTTTTTCCTTAGACAAAGAGAGCCGGTACTTGGTGAACACGACTATTGCAAGTCCAGTTTTGCCACAACCTGCCTGTTGCTGAAGCCTCACTCCAGAGGGATTCACTCTGTTTCCACAGCCGGTAAGTGTTGTCATTGTGGTCTTGGTTTGTTGTAAATTGTATAGGTACAGGACAAAAAAATGGAAACGCTCACGTAAAAGATTACTTAAGAAATCTTTAAAGATATCGCACCTGAATTATTGTGGTGGAAAACAATGTCTTGGCCGTGGTTCCAGAATATCCCTTTCTCAATTGGGTTTCGATCTGGTGACTTTGAAGACTGTGATACACAGATGACATCAGTGTGATGCTCGTCAGACTGCTGGGTGACCAGACATGCTCTGCAGTTGCTTGTGAAACATAAGCAAGTTGAGCAGTCTTTATCATTGAAGCTCCTACAGAACATGCCCCAACAATCGCCCCCCATTCAAAGTAACTGTAATCTCAGCTTGTAGCCATGGTAGCTGTAAATATAGGCAACTAGTCCTGTCTGGTGTTTTTATATATGATCTTGAGCATGCTTATTTGCTTAATGCATGAGCCATTGTTGCATGGAAGCCTTTGCTTACAATATTTTTGGTGTCCCTCATTTACTGTTTCCATTTTTTTGTCCACTACCAGTAAATAAGGTTCTTGAAATGTAGCTGTTGCATTTTTAGCTATTTTAGCTTTTGATTTTATTGTATCACCAGTAGTATGTCAAGCTGTAGCAGTAACCTCATTGCTCCCACCTCCAGTGTGTTGATTGGAGCTTTGCCACATGGGCTGGATGCCCCAGATTCTAGATTGTGATTTATGTTGCTAACCCTGTTGCATAAGCAGAACAGCACCAAACTGAAATCTGCATCTCCTTTTATTTTCGTTTGCAAGCATTTTTGATTTGGGCCTTCAGACCAGTGGTAGAGCTAGCTGTGCACCCCTTTCTCTTGCTTTATGAGATGCTGCTTGACTGACTGTACCTGCTGTCTGGTGCCACGTAACCCACTTTCTGTTTGCATGTATTGATTGTATCTGCCTTAAAATTCACTGGTGTCAGCTGAGTGGTTTATTTGTAGTGACATTTGAGAAATGTTGACATGGTTATTCTTTCTTGTCTAGGACACTGATGGCTGCTGTGTAGTCTGGCTCTGCTGCTGAAACCTCGATCCACATGTTCCAGAGATGGTTCTGTTCCTTTTGCACTGTACTCAATAAACTATGGTATACTCCACTTGTTGCCTCTTCATTGGTTGCAGGCTTTGCTGCTCTTTGTGCAGAGGAGGAACCTGGGCAGGAAAGTCAGGTGGGTCTTTTTTGCATATGCAGGAGGTGGGGCTTAGGCACAGCTCCTCCCCAAACAGGGAGATAGCCAAAATTTGAGCCCGTTCCTGGGGGAAACAGGTGGGGAGTAGCTAGGGTGGGAGATGGGCTAGGTATGGCTCCTCCCCAAACAGGGAGATAGCCAAAATTTGGGCCCGTTCCTGGGGGAAACAGGTGGGGAGTAGCTAGGGTGGGAGATGGGGAAGGGCTGGCTCCTCCCCAAACAGGGAGATAGCCAAAATTTGGGCCCGTTCCTGGGGGAAACAGGTGGGGAGTAGCTGGGGCAGAGGGTGGGAGATGGGGAAGGGCTGGCTCCTCCCCAAACAGGGAGATAGCCAAAATTGGGGCCCGTTCCTGGGGGAAACAGGTGGGGAGTAGCTAGGGTGGGAGATGGGGAAGGGCTGGCTCCTCCCCAAACAGGGAGATAGCCAAAATTTGGGCCCGTTCCTGGGGGAAACAGGTGGGGAGTAGCTAGGGCTTGTTTCCCCCAGGAACGGGCCCAAATTTTGGCTATCTCCCTGTTTGGGGAGGAGCCAGCCCTTCCCCATCTCCCACCCTAGCTACTCCCCACCTGTTTCCCCCAGGAACGGGCCCAAATTTTGGCTATCTCCCTGTTTGGGGAGGAGCCATACCTAGCCCATCTCCCACCCTAGCTACTCCCCACCTGTTTCCCCCAGGAACGGGCTCAAATTTTGGCTATCTCCCTGTTTGGGGAGGAGCCAGACTCCATCCAACCCTCCTCCTGTGAAACCCCACCTGTTTCCCCCCCAGAAACCAACTCAAATTTTGGCTATCTCCCTGTTTGGGGAGGAGCCAGCCCTTCCCCATCTCCCACCCTCTGCCCTCCTCCCTATCCCCCACCTGTTTCCCCCAGGAACGGGCCCAAATTTTGGCTATCTCCCTGTTTGGGGAGGAGCCAGACTCCATCCAACCCTCCTCCTGTGAAACCCACCCCACTACCACCAGAGGGCAGACCTGGAACAAAGCAGAGAAGCGGCCATTGAAATAAGGCATCCACAACACCATAAGAAAGTGAAGCACTTTTGTTTATTAAAGCACCAAAGAGACTCGGGTGTGTTCCCCCTGGCAACAAGGCTCCTTGAGTCTTTGACACCGTCTGAAACGAGACATGAAAAAGATCAACATTAGTGACACCTCAAAGACAGCGTGCGAGAAAATTTCCCCCTTTCACACAGCATTGAAGTGAAAAACGCCCGTTGACTACATACTTGACGAGAGGGAGGAAGAGTAATACAAATCTTAAACCTGCTAGTCAAATTATTTTGTGTACTTGTCAACAATTGGTTTTTCACCAGCCGAGATTGAGACGCCAGGCAACTCAACACTTAGATTTCAAAAAGCCCCATTCATTAAAGAAAATTAGCAAGCTGGAAGATTACTAAATGACATCTTGGATATGTATTTCCAAACAAGACTGCACAGTAAATGTCCAACAACATACATTTCTCATCACTGGTAAAACTGGGCAAGCACAAAGTTATTTTCCTTAAACACTTAAAATGAGTCTATAGTCCTCAACTGTTAACATGCAGGCTGTTTGGAAATGCACATAAAAACTAGGCAAGAAATGTGCCACCATAACCAAGAGCACTTCAAATCTGACCAGGTTCAACACAGAAATCCCTCAAACACATGTGAACGATATAGCAGGATGACAGCTGTCACAGAGGCCTCTCTCTTTTGCCACAAACTGAAGAATCAGTCTGGCAAGAGCTTTGGGATTCTACAGGAGTTTCTTTTTCTACAGAACCAAACCAAGAACTTCCAGGCCAGGAAGACTATACCGACATTATTCCACACCGTTACAGCAAAAAACTAATGTCTTACCTGGCTTAAAAGGTCTTGGGAATCACGTTGCTTCTCTTCGTGGTGAATCAAGCTTCAGGGGTGGGCTGCTCAACACTTTCTGCACCTTGAGAGGCAAAAGTAAACAGGGTGAAATTAAGGCAATGACCTCCATGTCATACCTGCTTGTTCCCAAGCTGAAAGAGTCCTCATGCCCTCACCCAAGGAAACATTGTTTCCACTTCAACAAGTGAAACTTAAAAACATTACACTAAAAGAAATAAACACGTGGCTACAAAACCACTTCAAGCGCCTGTTTCTCTTCAATTATTTCCCATAATTAATGCATACTGTTGTGGTCTGACTGGATGGCAGAACACATCCTCATATCACTATAGATACACCATAATATTCTATGTAATAGCAGTAATGTTAAAGTTCTTTACCTTCAATTATTTCTTAAGAGAAAAATAACTTTTGGGGGTCCTGCTATTTCTAAAACCAAAAACACAAAACATATGCCTGGTTTCAATAAAGCAAACCAAGAGCACAATGACAACACTTACCGGCTGTGGAAACAGAGTGAATCCCGCTGGAGTGAGGCTTCAGCAATGGGAAGGCCGTGGCAAAACTGGACTTGCAGCAGCCATGTTCACCAAGTACTGGCTCTCTTTGTTTAGGGCAGAAGACAACACATGCCATTTAGCATGCAAGTCTTACACAAAACATTTCAAGAGCTCTTTTACCCAGTTCACATGTACTGTTGCTCTGCATTACAGTCAATAAATATGATGCTTTTCTTCAGAATGTGTCAATAAAGAGCTGCTTCTAAAAATACCAACATGATTTCACATGGACATGAAGCAGTGTCACAAAGTGATGCATTTGGCAGGTAAGAAGAGAAACAATGGTGCACAGGCAAGTCACTGATTCATGGCAAGATGAGTCCAGACCAATTCAGGTGGCTACAGCCAAGTGCAATATTGAGGATATTTAATCATCATTGCCTGTGCACACCCGGACCTGGGGTGCTATCGGCATGGAGTTTGTACCTTATCCCTGTGCTCACGTGGGTTCCCTCCGGGTTCCTCCCACAGTCCAAAAGCATGCTGGTAGGGTAACTGGCTTCTAGAGAAATATGCCCTATGTGTGGCTCTGAATGTGAATGTGCCCTGCGATGGACTGGAGTCCTGTCCAGGGTGTACCCTGCCTTGAGCCCATTTCTTGCAGATACAGGCTCCAGCTCTACCTTGATCCTGAATTGGATGAAGCGGTAATAACATGGATGGGCCTAAACACATCTGTACTCCACTTTGCACTACTGTGGCTGGCCTGAAGTCCCTTTACACCTGGAGTGCCACTCATTCAAGAATGAAGTTTAGATTGTTAGTTCAGTATTTATTATACTAAGCATCAAAAGAACCACTTTCATTAAATATGTATCAATATCATGAATAATGAGTAATGACACAAAATAAATGATTTAATATGTTATCATGATTAGAGTGACTGTTGCATGAGCCCTAACTCACCTGTTCATGGAGAGCGCTGGTCAGGTCACGATGTGGTGATCTGTCCTTTGGAATAACAAGCCTTGTGAAGATCAAGAAAGAAAAGCACAAATTAACCCATATGCCTTACACATCAAGACAATGCCTTCCTGTAACTGGTATGTGGAGGCCAGATTGTTCACTGTCTTCTACTGTTCTACAGTAATTTCTGTTCAACATCATTTTCTAACTCACCAAGACATCACAGACAAACACCATGAGGCCCGAGTGTGACAGTCTAGCTGCTATCAAACTCCTCTTGTAGTGTTTGATGGCACCCTGGCTGCACGGTGCTACACTGCCCATGTCCTGGGTCCTCACTACCTGGCCTTCATGCAGACTCATCCTGAAGTGACAACATGCCAGCAGGACAGTGCATGTTCTCCTGCTGCTCTTGTAAACCCAGCTGACGTGCAGGATAACAACCAGACAGTCAAAGCCATGAAGGCACTACTCACCAGACAAAAGCTCTGCTGGACACGTACATCTCAGTGACCAGCGAACAGGCACATGCTTGTCCAGGATCTGGGAGTGAGAACTGAATCCCTCCAGACAGTGACCACAGCATGTTGCAAGACAGGCACTGCAGATGTGCAGCTTGGAATGTGTGTCCACACACGACACTAGCATGCGCCTTTCAAAAGAGACCCCCTGTTGATCAGAAACATTCATCAGTAAGCATTAATCAGAATTGACCGATTATAAAGACAAATAAATAAAATGTCAGTGCACCTGCTACACAGATCGCCACTTTCCTGACAACTACCTGCGGCAAAATAGCAGTTATGCACTATTCATTTTCATGCTCAGTACCATTTACAATGCTTAAGCTTTTTTTTGTGCAATGTGTTAAGTAGAATATAGTTTTGTATGTAGTGCTAACGCTGACAATTCAAATAAAAAAACACAACTTACCACGTCTACAGATCCAATGAAAAAGACCACAACTCGATCTACACAGGATTTACGCGAGAAACAGTAAGAATAGTTAAACAAGTGTGGAACAAGAAAAGAGCACAGAGTTGCAAAATCTCTAGGTAGGTCATATTCACCCTTTTATTTCACAACCGTCAGGTAAAATAAAGTGTATTTAGTGGATTCTAAAACGGAGATTTTCTTACCATTTTATATTTGAAAATCGCAACACGCCGGCAATTCCGAACAATGTCCAACAATGCCAAAGAAATAATAATTAACTGGTCCCAACACCTTCAGGTCTCGGTTGCAGCAACTGGATGGGAAACAGAAGTTCTGCAAAACGACACAAATAAAAATGCATTAATATTCAACAAGGTTTGGCTAAGAAAATGGCTTCAACTCCTTTCCTTGCCGAGCAAAACGTCACCCCCGTTCAAACAGCGCAGAAATACACTGTTCATTCAATAAAAGGACAAGTCTCGTACCTGAATGAAACCTCAAAAGCAAACACTGGATTCTAGGCTGTTTTGGGCAGAAAAATAATATTTTAAAGTGTTTAAAAAGAGAAACATTACCTCGCAAACTGCCAGCACCGCCATCTTGAATCAGACCCACGCGTGGAAGGGGAAGAGAGCCGCACTCGTGGGGAAGTTATGCCAGGTGGCAGTGACGTAAAACGCCGCCAATATCTGCAATTACGTCAAATCTTCCATTTTTTGGAACCCCCTTTTGCCTTAATCCCGTGCAATGTTCCCCATTCTTAGGGGTGTGACCTAGAATGGCCACCCCCCTAAAAATACCGGCCCGGTGCAGACCCGGCTGCTGGAAAACGCACTTCGCCGGTGGAGCGTGATCGGACCGTACCCGGGTTGGATTCGAACCCGCTCTGAGCGAAGAGGTGCCGGGGGGGCTCTAGGCTACTCTAAGCCACAGGGTTTAGAGCCTGGTTTTCAATAGCTGCAACACTGACTTTGCCCGCTACGCCACCTGGCCGGTGCACACAGCCTGAATTTTATCTTATTTGAACTACACGCGGACATTAACTAAAAAAGAAACATTGGAATTACTGTTATGTTATATACTGTTATATATCTAATGCCTTATGAAACTGTGTGTTTTTAAGCACGCCCCCCAAAACGAAGATATGCTGTAATTTTGAGGAACAAATAAAACGTTTAAAAACATTATACGTTTCATCACGTTCTCCTATTGTAAAAAATAAATAGCGCTCTTTCAGCGTGATGATACAGTATATACAGTCCTATTCGGGGGGTAACCGCTGCATTCATAAAGTTGCACGCTACTGTAGGTTGTTAATCTTTATTCAAAATATTTTAATTCATAATTCCAGTTGGATTGCTTCCTATTAAACAATTTTTTACACAATTAAAAAACCTAGATTTGAAAGCCAATTCACAGCTTCATCTTAATCTTGGTGCCTTTTTCCAATAAAAACTGCATGGCCGATCTTTCAAGTGGAGAGCCATAATCCAGCAGGCCTTCAGGAGGATTTCAGGTAAACAAGAAATATATATAAACTGCTGGAAACTTGCATTATGTACAGTATCTTTCCAGTCTGGAGGCATTCATATGACATGAGAAACAGTAGTATTGGGGATTTCCATGCAGATTCTGGTCATCAGGAGTGACTAGGACGTCCTATTTGAACAAAACTGCACTCTCAGGTTAGATAAGCACCCATCACTGCACAGTCTGTGTATTCTCCCCCAACACCTGCCACTCCTACTGACAGCCCAAGGATTCCTTGATCTATATATGCAAGCTCCTGGGATAATTCTGCATTGCTTACTTTCTTGTAGTCTTGTGAATTACAGTACATTTGCTTGCTCTTATTTAGTATACATGGAAGCAAGTTGGTAACAAATACCTTTTGCACCTTGTTAACTTTTTTGTCTCTTGTATCATTTTATTACGCAAAATGTATGTAAGGCTCTGGGCCATTTCAGCCAGTGCTGACATTTCTTAGGGAACCTGCTTGTGTATTATTTGCCTACAAGGAAACTAATGGTTATTCCTGCATGAGGAACCAAATTGTACTGTACATTGATAGTTTCAAAGTTATCTGTTGATTATTCCTACTCACACATACTGTATGTATTTAAATCTAGCAGTATGTAGTCATTTTGATATCGTATATAGATAGGCAAACAACTTTTGAAAATGTTAGTGCTTAAAACCTCCAAGGATTTTTTTTTAATTATTAAAAAAACAAATTTTCAGCCCATAATGTATCCACCTAGCCAATAGCTACATATTGTATTAACGTATATTTTCAAAGACAGATCCAGTCATGTTGTATATTGACCTAGTATTTAAACACGTCACACTTGTATGAGGAAGAGAGAAGTATAGTGTTGCATTGCCTTGAAATCCTGCAAATTGTTAAGGAATTATTCATTAGTTTTCTTAAATGTATTTAATCAGTAAGTTCAGTAACCCCCTCTACTTATTGCACATAACTTAGTTTGTCCTACTTCATGGTAGAAACTGAGATTTCATGTTACTTTAGATAAAGATGTGATCAAAAGACATTAATCTGTAAATCTACTGTATTTCTTTTTAAGGAATTTAATAAAGGAAGCAAATGTCTTGAATTTGTATGCAATAACTGTAATTGTGAAAATAAATACCCTGAATTTGTCCGCAATTGTTGTAATCCCAAAAACAAAACTAGAGAATTTGTTAATAACTGCAGTAGTTTTGAAAACAAGTGCCTTGAATTTGCACACAATAGGTGTAATTGTGAAAACAAACATCCTGAATTTGTCCACATCTGTGGTAACCTCCCAAAAAACATATACAATGCATTTGTTCATAACATCTGTAGTTTTGAAAACAAATTCAGGGAGTTTATATACAGTACAATCGTATTTCTTGCCAATTACAATGTCACGAGTGGCGAGGCTAGCACTGCTAGATGTATTTGTCAAGTAAAACATCGCTCTTTAGGATTCGTAAAGAGATGCTTGAACTGGTGCTTGGTTTGTGTTGAAGCTCCGTATCAGATAAAAAAGAACTAGATTCCCAACACTCATAATATGTACAGGAGTAATCCTTGCTTTTTATGGCCAACACTTACACAAATAAATATTCAGGATACTTAATACTTCTGAAAAAGTATCTCAGATTTGCTCCAAATCTTCCTTTGTCTTCAAGATGTAGTTGTTGGGAGCTGTACTAATCAGCTGTACTTATCTGTATGGAACCTTCCAGAGATTTGTGTGTGTAACCTGAACAGCTTAATTGCACACGGGAGGAATCCATTCAACTAACTTCTAAAGACAATTGGATGTACCAGAGAAAAGGGAGCGAATACATATGCAATCAGTTATATTCTGTTTCAAATTTATAATTAATTTAGGTGGAAATGCAGAACTATATCCTTTGACATACTGTAGTGTGTTTTGTGTTGATCAATGGCAAAAATAATCACAATTTATTACATCGTGATATCATATTGTAGCATAATAAAAAGTGAGAAAGTCCAAGGGGGGTGAATACTTCTCAAAGCCACTGTATGTTGTCAGATGTGTTTTAGTAGTGTCATTTTTTAATTTACTTAAATCCAGTATGATGAAGGGTTCAAATCCCAGGTGAGATTTGTATTCCTGAGCAAGGGACTCAGACAGATGGCTCCAGTAAAATACCCCGCTGTAGAAATGGGTGAACTCTGGAAAAAGTGTCAGTCAAATAATCTAGGCCTATTTTAGCCCATAGTGCAATATCAATTTCTTTCTCTCTGTTCTTTTCTAACATATTTTCTTCCTGTGCTTGTACAATTTATTGTACAGCATGTGAGGAGAAGTTGATTGGACCAAGTACTGCATTGTCAGCCATGGCTGCTTTTGTAAGAGGCTTCTTTCTAAAGCACTTCAACATGTTCTCATGGCCCAGCAGTATCCATCCTCTTCAGAAACCTCTTCTTTAACTGGCCAAAATATGAGAAAACCTGAGTTAACATGTACAGTATTAATGCTGTTGGCTGTAGGGGTGAAGAACATAAGCCAGACTTCTGCACTTTCCCTGTGCAGAGTGATCCCCAGGTCTCAGTCCTGTTGAGAACTGTATAAAGCTGAACTTAAAAAATAAAATCCAAAGAAATGAAAAAAAAATAATTCCCTTTCTCTGCGTCCTTATATTTGTGTCGCTCCTCCTCACTCTCATTGATTTCCATTCCAGATGCTGCTGCCCTCATCAAAACCTCAAATGAAGCCACTCCTGCTGGAAACATGGCACAGACCAGTGCTGCAATACAGGAATTACTGCATATGAGGGGGGCTGTGGCCCTGGGTTCAATTACTGGTGTTCTATCTGTGTGGAGCTTGTATGTTCTCCCTGTGTTCGTGCGTGTTTCCTCTGGGTGTTCCGGTTTCCTCCCACACTCCAAAGATGTAATGGTTTATTGATTGGCTTCTGGGAAAACTGGCTCTGGTGTGAGTGTGTCTGTCTGTCTGCCCTGCAATGGGCTGATGTCCTGCCCAGAGAGCTCCCTGCCTTGCACCCACTGCTTGCTGGGATAGACCCCGACTCCCCAGTGACCTTGTCCTGGATAAGCCAATTAAATAAATGGATGGGCAATTGTTTATGTGGAAAACACACCATCTCTTGTTGAAACTGTTTGTGTAGTGAGCGTACTGGCACATTTTGGCTGCCGTTGCATCATCCGGGTGGGTGCTGCACACTGGTCCTCATTGCTTTGAGAGGAGTGTCCAGAAAAGCACTATATAAATGCAAGGAATTATTATACTTTAAGGGCATGTTGATTTTTACAGTGTAGAGATTTAGATGGCTATCTTTCAAGGGGATTTCAGTCAAATAAAAGCTAACATCTTCAATTTTTATAATGAAGATGAATAACACTAAGTTTATTCCCCTTTCACTGATAAATGGCATTGCTATGGGGTTGATCTAATTTAGTTAACGGTAATAATGCTAAACGCTATGAGATAATCAATTTAATTACACACACAGAACGTTAATGAAATTGGAAGCTCATAACAGTTTGGGTTTTGTTAAAACATGAGGTTGCTATAAAGAAACATTGCTACCTTCATCACTAATAATTCAGGGCCATTTTATTCCCCGGTAAATTAATTGTGTTGGTTATTAAAAGTGACAAGATTAATTAAACGGACTTGAATTAAAACATTAGGAATCCATCAAACAGAGAGTATGGTTTGATGGGATATAATTAACTGAAATAGAACTTAAATTGTATTGCATTCCATTTGCTTCTGTGGATCAGAAGAGAGTTTGGGTTTCTGAAGAAATGCACTGTCCATCTTTCTGAGGTTTTTAGTTTTTCTTTGTCACTATCCTATTGGTTTATAGGATTAACAGGGCATATAATTATTAGAATGTATATAACATTTACAGTTCAGCTTCAATGAAACTAGAGACAGTTAAGAGAAATCATCCCTTTCGTTTTTATATTTCCCTTAAGTTTATATAACTGCTGAAAAAAGAAGCTCACCATCTTCTGCCAATTTATGAACCCCTCGGTCTTTTGCGGTGCCTGCTAGGCAATTTAAAATGAATTCAATCAACTCCTCTGTCACAGAAATGGGTTGCTTGGTCTGTGCAAAGAGGAAAATATTGACAAAATGTCTAATGGAAGGGAGTGCCCATCTTATTATCTCCACAAACATTACATTATCAGCTTTGTTACTGGGACACAAATGGAAGAACAGCACTGCTGGATTTAAACCCATACACCAGAAAATGTGCAGCTAACTAATCTGTAACGCCACATGGAAATGCATCAGTTCGTGAAACATGGCATGTGTCAATGTGCAGAGGCTGTTTCTGATTTTGACAGGCAAGTGATGATGTGAGTATGGAAACAATCAGGAGGCTGGCTTTGAGATGGAATGCCATAGGCTTGTGTGTGACTTGCAGTCAATGCATAGATGAATGTATTCATGGTATCTGAAACTGAATTCAAATCTTTGTACTCATCAGCAAATGTATGAATTCCAGCTGAGATTCATACTTGCAGTATAGATGCTAAGGGTTGGGGGGCCATCTTTTATAAAAGCCACAGCTATCTGTGTTATAGGGAATCCCAATATGTAGTTAGAACACTGTAACTCTTAATCTTGCTTATCAGCAGTTTGGAAAATCTCTTTTTCATGCTGCTCATTACTAATACACATATACTTGAGTATGCGCAATATGTCAAACGCAATAAATACAGAGATTCCTATTCTGTAATAAAAATGAATTCTAGAAATTAAAAGATTTTTAACAGAGTAGTGTACATTAACAGTGTAGGCCCCTTCTTTTGTTCCCAGAACAAGCACGCTGCTCAATAACTTGTAATGAATATATTATAAGTGCAGGTTATTGAGTATTTTGCTTGTTCTGGGAACAAAAGAACCTCATGAGGCCAGACAAGCTGCACAGGACATTTCATTAGGTTTTGGTCTGGATGGAAAAAAAGCTCAACGCACCTCCTCTTCACTAGCTAGCAATGTAGTGGCTGAGAGAGGGTTTCGACTGGGCGGAAGAAAGAGCCTACCAGCAAGAAAACATTGCCAGTTTGGGGCTTAGTATCCTCATGACGACAAAGGAGAATTTAAATGAAACAAATCAGAACTACCCAGGCTTTTAAGACACAGCTGTAAACTTAAAAAAAACAACAACTACATCTGCCTCCTTTGTGTGTCAATGATCCCAAACGAAGATACTGTACAGAAACACACAAACGACAGCATAGAAGAGAAACAGTATTGTATAATTACGATACGCCAAAGGTCATATGTCAATGGTGTTAAAGCATTGAAGATTCATACCTTATTTAAAAACACAGTCAATATGTCCTCAGCTATGTTTATTTACACTGTATAAGCATAAACCTTTATACAAACATGAATCTGAACCTAAAGTGTTGTTTCAGAAGTGTGTGTGTTAATATGGAGTGTCTTTGGAATCCCCACAGATTCAGATCAAATGAGAGTAGATGGTGAAATCATTCCTCTGTCCTGAATATGAAGGACACCACCTGAAAGAATGCTAGTGTTAAAAGCGAAACACTTGAATTGCTTGAATTTCAAACTCTCTCCGTGGAACATTGTTTTCCAATTGTTTGTTTGAGCCAGTAAGAATTGCCCGTTTATGTATTCATGTTTCAGTTCACAGCTACTAACTGGTCATCTACACACAGGGAAAATGAGGAATATTTGACAGACTCCTCCAGCCTGACCACCTTCCAGTCATTTATAGCAAGGTAGACATGTAAGCTGGGTTTGATTTCCTTCTCCAAAAACAGCTCTTTAAGATATAATTTCCCTCTCCTCTTTTAGCTCTGTGATAAAAAGGCTCCTAACTTCATATGAAACAAATTCATAGGCAGATTCATAAAAATTTCCTAGTTGTCACTGATCATTATTTACAGAATATACATTAAATTTGAAATCTAGGGCATCAGGATGAAACCATGAGAAAAAACACAGCCCAGTCTAAAAAATACATCCTGAGTCTGTTTCATCAACCAAGTCTTTACAAATCCTGTTTTCTTTGTAGTTGGTAATGGTAAAGACACTACACAGGTATGATTTGAAATATAAAGACAGGGATAAAGCCTGAAAATTGATTTGGTTTTTAAACATTAAAGTACTTAAAAACACAGCCTAAATTATCATGGTAGTGTTATGTGAGTCATACCATTTAAAAATCAACATCTGCTGTACTTTATTTAGACATGCAATTTGATCTGAATGATAAAAAAAAGGATATTTTATTTTTCCAGCTGGAAACACTGTGGTTCAAATCAAGCTGCCTTTTAAAAGTAGGCAATAATGGGACGGCCTTGTTCAATATACCTTAATTATTTCTTTCTACATTAACTGCATTCCATTACAAATGTTAATTCGCATCTGGTAGGAAACCAATCTTGGTAAATTTTACTGAGAAACAAAGGTTCATAGATCCTTGCAATAAAATTGTCCGCCACTGCTTCAGTAGTTGCAGATGTATGGTGGTTTTTAAATGGGAATCAGACTGCATCATTGGTGAAGTTATTACAGTAAGTGGAATTAAATAATTGAAACAAATGGTGTTAATTAAATAATTGAAACAAATGGTGTTAGATGATAAGCAATTGGTTTTGTTCCAAGAGGTAGCAAAGATGACAAAATAAAACTTTGAAACATCTGAGCATACTGTAGGTGCGATCATTTCTTTCTTTTTCCATTTTTTGCTACAGTTTGTTCATACAGTACCCAGATTCCTGTGAACATTCTCTAGTGTTTTTTTATGTAAGGCATATACAGTAGATAGCAAGCTGTGCTTGCTAACACGGTAGTAATTAATCAGTAGATGTCTTACTGTAGGATACCCAGGTCAGCATGCAAAGAGCAAACCTGAATAAGAGCATATTACAGAGAAGCAAGAAGAGTCCTACTGCCAGACCAAAGCTCTATCCACTGCTGGTCTTCCTGTGTTAAAAAGGCTTTGTGTCAAATACAGTATATACTGGGTCTTCCAGAGTCACTCCCCCTGAGCATTGCTCTCCAACAGACTTGTCATTCATGGATAGTTCCTTAGTTCTGTAAGGATCTCTCTACTGCGTCTCTTGTAAGCTTGCAGTCTTTCTAATATTGGATTAGCGCTAATTAATAGATCAAAATTTAACAGACTTTTTGTGGGGTAAACTATCATTTGGAATTCCGTCTCACTTCAGTCTATCATTTCATGAACTCGTGAGATGAATTGGCATTCCAGACTGGCATTTTGCTTTCCAAAAATGTAAATGCAATGTAAAGTAGCAAGACAGCATAGCCTTCTCCTGTCTTAGCAAAGCAAGGCAGCATCGCTATGCACTGAAATAACTTAATAAGCGTTTGATTTGAGCACCTCCATTTGTAAAAGAATAAATACTGTTCAGATACCATTTACAAGCATAAATCAAATAAGTACAATAAAAAGTTGAGGACTTTCTGACTTTCTGGTATAGAGGTCAGTACATTAGCCTCCAGTTTCTTTATCTGTAGTGATCTGCGTTTACATTTTTAATGGGTTTCCTTTTAATAGGTTTCAATTAAAATAACATAGCTTTGGGCCCGAGTGGGTAATATACAATTTGGCAATGTTTTGGCAGCCTTTTCATGGATGAAGTTCATTAGTGGGAGCAAGAAGTGTGTTGTGAGGGGAAGATCTCTTGATATTTGATGGCACAGTGCCTGCGTGTTCACACACACAAAAACTAAGTTGAAGAAAATTAAATTTTCTGTAATAAAGTACGGACTGCCAGCATGCAACTGATGTTGTTTACCCATGGACTTGCAAAACCCCTTTCAGGAACAGAAACAATGAAAGCATGTTTCTAGGTCCCCACTGCACACCACAGAGAGATAATTCTTTATGCAACAGATTGTATATTGCTGCAGCGCTAGACTGAATCCCTACCCCTGCACTCTAATATTGGAGGAGCTTTTGTAAGCCGTCCCTGAAGATGCAGGAGACAGGTTTATTCCTTTATTATTAATTGCAAAGTTGCCGGTGTAACATTACTTTTCAGACACAGTGAGAAACAAACAAATACAGCAAAGCAGAAAATGTAGTCAACTGCATAATTAATCAACTGAATGAGCTTTTGTGCCATTAAATGTACGTTCCCTTTAACAAATATGTAGATAGGACATGAGGATCAATAAGAAAAAGCAATAATTCCCTGCAGCTGGCAGCGTGTTTCATCTTTAAAGACCCCAAAGTGCTTTACATCCATTGCTTTAGTGCTGAACTCACATGGGTACTATGAGGCAGCCCTTCTTTCTTTCATTCATTCATTCATTCAGCACATTCACCATCCAGCAAATCAAATGGAGAAGTGAGATATTGCTTCATCCATTGAATATTAGGAAGGCCAAGTTGTTCAGGGCCAGGGGAGAATTTATCAGGCACTGTCGCTCTCTCATTAAAAGTGCCGCAGGATTTCTAATAACAAAAGTATTCAGGATCTTGGCATAATTTCTCATCTGAAGGTGCCCCTACTGCTGCATTAGACATGGAAATTCTGCAATTGGAAATCTCAGGGGATTTCCACCTGCCAGTTTCCCAACAGCAACAGCAGCACTAGCCTGGTTTTCCCTGAAGCTCTCCCATCCCAGTAATGACCAGGGTCATCCTTCGGAGATCTGACGAGATCAGACCACGAGTGGCAATACTACTGCAGAATGGAAGGACTGACTCACGCTCCTGACAGAAGGGACATCATGGGTTCACTGCTTTTATAACTATCTCCTTTTGCAAACACACAGTATATTCGGTGAAAAACCCCGCTGACTGTTCAAAACGTGAAATTTGAAAAAGTGAAGAAGGAGAGGTAAATTGGGTCATTTCATATCTCCTTTGAACAGAAAATTACATTTCTCTTTGACAAAATAATATAATAAAATAAATGAGAGATGTATCCCAGAATAGATCACTTCATAAATTAAGACCCAAACACTTGAAATATCATTATAGAAGGATGGGGTGGAATATTCATTTTTCACTTTTGATCATTAAAAGTTCCTAGTTCTTGGTGCCAGAGTAGAAACTTTGTGTCTCTGGGAAATGAGTGTAATAATAATAAACTTTATTTTATATAGCCTCTCAAAGCGCTCTACAGAAAGACAACAACAATAAATAAAAAGAATGCACAAGATAAAACACAATTACAATATATAGAGGAGACCGTGGGTGGTGGTACTAAGAAAAGCAGAGGGGTGAAGAATGGAACCAGTTCAGTAAAGGCTTTTCTAAAGAAAAAGGTTTTGAGTCTGGATTTGAAGGAGTTTAGAGAAGGTGAAGCAAAGAACATAACATGTAAAAATAAAGATCTGAGCGCTCAGGTACACCCAGGTATATATTGATGTGCTATTCTCCAAAACAAGTACGGAAAGCTAATAAAAATTCACGGTCTTTCCTCATTAATTATTTTTTTTCCTGATCCACAATGCCTTTTTATTGAGATATATATGTTCCAAATCCTAAATCCTGAATCCAAAGGTTTTACCAAGTGTCTTGCATTCTGTAGCTCAAAACAGTTTCCCCACAGTAAAACTCGAAGAGGAGAAAACGATAAAAACATCCAATATTTGCATGGTCTTTGACCAAATAGGCATCTAGACAACAGTCTGTATTTAATGCCCCAAATGTCCTTGTATCATTCAAACCATAAATGGGTGGCATCGACAGCCATTTATCTTTTAATACCGGACTTTTGTTCTGCCTGACAAATTACAGTAGCTTGGCAGGGAAAGCCTGCTGCAAGACTTAATCTCACTAAGTGTGGTAGTCATGTGATTTGAACATAACGTAAACAAACAAATTGATCAATACATAAACAAATGGATTAATTTCATTTGCTCAGGCAAATATCCTGGATTCAGGAGTAGGTACTTTATCACGGATGGCAAACAGGGCACAACCAATAATTAAGACTCTGTTTTACAAATTTCTGTGGTGCACTACTGGAACAGCTTGACACATTGGGCTGGGATAATGGCGGATTACTAATGCTATCAATCGTAGCAGAGTTCCAGCCTGTTTATCTCTGCCACATTTCCAGATCCAATGGAAAAAAAACACGGAGGCAAACTGGAACTGCTGACCCAGGTAATTCAAATTTCACAGTAGTTATCTCTGTTTAGGTCACTGTTTCAGAGCCTCTTGCTAAATACATTGAGCGCTTGGTTGTCACATTCCTGTTCAGTTCATTTGACTCTGCTTTCTAATGTTACAATTACTGTACTAATTATACCCTTCTGTGGTTCAAAAAGGAAAGGCTTGGCACACGCTCTGTCTAATTCTGCTTAGTTTACTCTAAGCCAACAGAAAGTAGCTTTCCATGATTTATTGTGTTTTCATATAATGTTCTGTGTATAAACTATGCTCATTATAATATAGCTTTATTTTTCTTTATTTTTCTTTTTACCTTAAGCGAAGGGATAAAAAACTATTCAATCTGTTGACACTGACAGAGCTAAAGGATGCTGTTTTTTTTAATAAATTGCTATAATTTTACTAGACGTGCAGCTGTTTGTAATATAGTTTTTTGCCTTGAAGCCACTGTGGTTAAGTTAAGAGGTGCTCATGTAGGCTACTCATGAACAAGCAGATGAGGTTTTGCTGTCATGTGAACATGTGCTCAACAACTGCACATTCTGCAGTCATGACAATAATACCATTTACTATACATTAACATTCCTCATTTGAGTTACAGTACGTTTGAATTATTCCTTCTCATTTCGAGAGTTCAGACCCATCAATTAGGTGGTTAATTAGCATACGCTATTCGAAACAGGTTGTAATGTGTAATTCATGAGTGGACGATCCTAGATGTCCACAAACACATTTTAGACTTGTGTAGTGTTTCACAATGATTTTTGATCCATATATCTATTATAACTGTATATTCCTATATAAGGGCTCTGGACACTTAAAGTCCTGGAAGCGTGGGGCACAAAGTAAAACACACGCAATCTCACCAATAGTCTCAGAGACACCAGTTAGCTTTGTCTGGATGGAAACTGGGAAGAAATCCCACGGCAAAATGGGAGAACATGCAGAATCCATGCAGAAGGACCTACCTAGGCACAGAATCAAATTGAAGAGCAATGAGTAGTGTTGTGTCCAACAAAGGAGACACCTTACCTTTATGACGTATGCATACGGGAGCAAAAGCCGATGAAGCACTGACTCAACTTATTGATACAAAAGGATGCTTTTTATACAAAATCATAAAACAGAAAACCCACCCAGAACAGCTGCAGTACAATTCCATGCCATATATGGTGTAAAGCCAAGGCTGCTAGCCTTGGTATGTGATAAACTGTAAGAATTGTAAGAATATCCTTGGGTTCCTTTTAATTATTGTTTAAGCAGACATTATGTACTTCTAGATTCTGTTAATCGTGGCTTAAACAGATATCGGAGTAGGAGTGCTATCCACCAAAACACGGTGTTGCCTACTTACCATCCTGTATTTTTTCAGCAAAACACCGTGAGGATAAAAATAATAATGGTGCCAATTCTTTAAAGCAGTATGAGCGTTTAAAGCCATGTTTTCTATGCAGTACTGAACACAACCGACTGTAATACTATAGACAGGCCAAAAGAAGGGAAGAGGAAACAAAGTTTGTCATTTAGTAACTTTAAATTTATGATACTGACCAGAAACCTTAAGAATCCTGATCACAATGACTCGAGGTAAACAATCCATGAACCGGCCATATGAAGTATCAATGCACTCAACCCAATTCCCTGACATGCTGTCCAGACGCCCTCCTCAGTATTAACATCACTCCTCTCTACGCGACTGCATGACTACCAAATGGTGTCTCTTCATCAAGAAAGACAACTCAAGAGTCAAAGAAAACTCTGAGTGAAACGATAAAGCAATGCAGGACGTCCAAGATTTTTTCTAATGCTGTATATTTTAAGGGATTCAAAATGCGTAAAAGAGGAGATAACTTTTTTCACTTTAAAAAGAGAAAAGAAAATGAGTGTTTCTTTTTGCCACTATAAAAAGCTTGTTACTTTATAATATTTATTCATCTTTCATTTGTCTTTTTTTATTTTACATCAGCCTTGAAGCCTGTGTAAATGTAGTTTGATTTAATTGAATCTGATAAGTAAAAGGATTTGATCAATGAGCCTAATTATTTCACTGGGAGTAATAGTGCTGGATCAGTAGTTGAAATTTTAAATATCCCAGAGGAAGACTTCACACAGTTTTTTTTTTCATTGAACCTATGCATATATATGCCTAAAGCAGAGTATCTTTTCCCTGTTACAGCAAGTTGTAATATAGATGTTGACATTCGATTGTATGTCTTGACTTCATAATACATTACTTGGTTGGTATCCATCAAAGGTGACAACTAGACAGGGGAATGAAATGACGCCAGGATTTTTTTTTTTCGTGGGTGGTTGAACAAAGCAATTCCGAGCAGATGACTTCAAAGGAGATCAAAGCAGAAATCTTTTGGAAACACTTGGAATGCTTAAAGAATAACTACCTGCAGATAACACTGCGCTTACTCTTTCAAAAAATATACTGTGCCTTGTCTATCTAACACAGCGGAGGAATTAGGAGGTTAATAATCTAAGAAGGCAGTTCTCACACTTAATATTGCAAAGTTTGAAACTGTCTTGTTAAGGCCAGGTAAAGAACAGCACCCAATGTAAGGAGATAGAAGATAAGAAGTTCCCATTTTAAGATAAAGCGAGACTGAAGGCTTATTGATAGTTACCGTTTTCCCAAATTATGTCAGAGGAAAAAGGATTGTAATTATCCAGAAATGCATAACTACAAATACTCAAAGCATGTCAGTGTACTGAGATTGTTACCATTATTTCAGCTTAACCTATTGTCTTTACAGCATAAAGGATTGTAGAAACTGGGAATCATGTGGTTAAAGTTGACATTGTGGCTTTCTTTAATTAAGGGACAGATAGAGATATTACATAACAAATGTGCAACATAAGCCAAATGGTCTCCACTCATTTGTAGCCTTCCTTACATTCTTATGGAACAGAAACAGGTGCAGGAATGACTAAATATACCCATTTCCATCTTGACAGACTGCAGGTGCTTCAAAGGCACCTGGAGATACTGCGTTTTCATACCATGTGAACTGTTAACCCAGAACAACGGGGAAACGACAATGCCAGCTTCAGCACAGACTCTGTCAGACCAGCCACATTGTTAAACCAATCAAGAGGACTTTAAAGTACCGTCACTTATCCCTGTGGATCCATCAGAGGACTGAAGCATTTTTGCTTTAAGGAAAAATTAAAGCATAGTAAGCTGTAAAATGGAAAAACACTGGCTGCAATTCAACCATCACAGTAACAGTACCTTGTACAGCTCACTTCACTTCATTAAGCTCCCTAAATACTGTACATAGCATAATGAAAGCCTCATAATGTGCAGCACCAAAACCAAGATGTTTTCCACAATCCAGAGTGCATTTTAAGATTTTGTAGGTAATCTATTAATTTAAATACTATGAAATAATAATAACAATAACAACAACAACAACAATAATAATAATAATAATAATAATAATAATAATAATAATAATAATAATCTGATGTATATTCCAACATATTTCAACAGTATAGCTCTCCTGGCAGAATGGAGTATTTTCTCATGGACTGGGCAGTTACTGTCCAGTGAGTCTTTGGGAAATGGGATGAAACTGAAGTACTCACCGAAAAGCTTCAGAAACATGAAGAGAACATAAAAACTGCAGAGAGGAGATGAACTGAACTCAGGAACAAAATGCTAACCACCATACCAATGTGCTGTCCATTACTGCAATTAGTAATATTGTGCACCGGTCATGCATTTTATGTTTACATATTTTGATGTCTTTTGCATTAGTCAAATCCTAAGCTTTGTGGAAGGATTTTAATTCTCAAAATATCAAATGAGTTTTGCATGTAAATGTGATATTCCTTTGGAAGGCTCAAAACTGCAATTCATTATAAGGCTATCTATTATTGCATTATGACTGAACTCTCCAGTGCTTAGAAATTCCAGGGAACACTTATTGCGAAATAGTTCATGATTTACTGCATGCACAGTTTATCTTAATTAGTAAAATTCTCAGTTGTGTTTTTATTGGCCAATTAGGAATGTATATGTTAAAAAAACTGTCACATAGTGACAGGCCGCAGTTAAGTGGTTTTTTATGGCATTAATGTGTGTTTAATCAAGCAATTCAGATCTATTTTCAAATTCTACTGTTGTACAGTACCACATTTTCATATCTATAGTCCATATACAGTACAGTATGTAGTTATATAGTTCAGTACTGATTGTAAGTTGCATATTAAATCCCGTGAGGGTTTTCCCAAAAGGTGTGTAATTTGGTCCTCTCTAGAACACATTTAGGCTCCAAGTGTCCTGCAGTTTCTTCTGGACTGAGTGGCTCACAAGCAAAAAAGTGAGATCACCAGGTGCTGCTCACCTGAGCCAACCTCACACATCTATCGCTGGAAGCCTGCAGAATGCAGCCAATGAAATTGCCTTCAGTGCATGTAGTCCTTTTATTTTAAAACCATGATCAGATGGCAAGTGCACGGGGTTTCTACAAGAGACATGCAGACTGGAGACGTGCTAAAGCATCTGTTTTGAAATGGTTCCTATTTGATAGATATTGCCTTTTTATTTATTTGCTCTTGCCATTTTGCTTCATTATGCTGTAACTCAAGTTGCAAATGAATTTCCTTCTCTTCCCTGTGCAACCCTTTACAGGGATAAGAAATGATTCACGATCAAGTTTGTCACACACTTGGAAATTGCACAAATTATTATTAAAATTCTTGGCTGCTGAACAAAATTTTTTTTTGGGGGGGGGGTTTACATACCAGAAGACCAGTTGACCAGCCTATTCTGTTTTAGGCTAATCTAGCACCCAGTGAGACAATCTAAAATCTGTCTTCCTCTCCTGCCATTATTTCTCTCAATTAACAGCTATAAAACTGACACTCTGGGCAGTGAAGACAGCCTGTTGATGATTTCAAAGAAGGGAGCTTTCAGTTCTAATAAGAAATGCAAGTGAAGCAGTCCCATTTACTGCTCCCTTTAACATGAATTTAATAAAAAAAAAACAACTTCAATTTAAATTAACATTAACTCAGACTTGCATCTTATCTCAGAAAGAATTAAGAAGTCAGAATAGCATTAGGCTGATTGTTGGATGAGTGAACTTTCTGATGCAGGTAATATACTTGCCCATGGCAGCGTGAAGCTCATCTTTCTGACTGTCAGCCCAGAGAAGAAATGAGCTTTGAAGCATCAGAGCACTTTATTGTGTGGAACTTGGTGGTGCCACAAAGCATGTATTTTTAATGCGTGTTTTGTTGCTGTTGCCGGTGATAGTGTTTTTTTTTGTAACAGATGATCACAATTTGATACGATAAAAAATAGTTTTCAGGAAATAATTCATTAAAACATTTACAGCACATTATACATTTCTTTGCTCAATACTCTTTTCTCAATATACTCTTGAAATGATAAATACATTAGCAAGTTCCTTTCAAATATAGTCCCTGTGTTTTCCCGAATATCAAATCTTATAATGCGCTACAGAGATTTTTCCAAGTGGACCAGTTTTATAGGGGTTTTCTTGTAAATAGATTTTTTTCTCATTATTTCGTGCCACAAAACCAAAGGGCCACAGGGAAAATCCTGTTTTCTACATGCTGTTGATGAAAGATTCAACCATGATCGCATTCATTAGTAGTTTGAGTAAATGTCAAAGAGATGTGATGTTTCATGTTGTCAAAAAGCGAAAATCCACTCATTAAGTTGGTAAATTCACACTTCTTATGCTCACCCCATGTTTCTGGTTGGAAGGTTAATAGTCCTAAAAGACACACATGAACATAAAACAGCTCTTCATTTAATGCCGACCCTGTGATGGGTATAAAGTAGATGATTCCAATTTTCATCTTGTCATTCTGGATGTGAAAGGTGAGGTGTTGGCTCTGGTAGTGTTTTTTTAATCATTCTTATGGCTTTGAGAGCTCTTTCCGAAGCTTTAATAGCGGGGGGGAAGAAGAAAAAGAAAGGCACATCCTTTTGAAGTCTAATCTAATTCATCTTATTTGGCCACAATGACAGCCTTGTATTACTGGAATTAAAAGAAGAATCAGAATTGCATTGTCTTGATGTTAGACGTGTCGAATTACAACAAGGCATAAATGAAACCAACCTATTCTGAAATGCACGAGGAACTTCTTGAAACTTTAACCCCTTAGTAAATCAAAGCAAACTTCCTGAACAAATAAGTGAGACCCTTCTACACTTTTCACAGCTTCACCATGAACATAGAGTATTAGTAGCTGCACAAATGACCTTCTTTAATAATATTAAGAGAACAAATCTTCATTTCAGTTAAAGTCTTGTCACAGGAGAAGAATAATTTGTCTTTCACTGTTATCTGTGCTTAAAGGAATAGTATAAAAACTACTGTTAGAATTAACTTGAGCAGAAATGAACAATAGGTCACATGATACTCAACAGTTTGTATCTACAGGTAAGTTTCTCTTACAGTTTATGAACCAGGGAAAATAAAACAAGTACAATATATGCAAACAAAAACTGTAAAACTTGAAGTATGTAGAGGGATTACATACATTTTGTTTCATTCGTCTTTACCAAGCACAGGTAAATCTTAAAAAATCTTAAATAATGGATCCAATGAAAATTCTTAATTAATTGCAAGGTAATATATTCTGTATGCGTATTTTTCTCTGCTACTTTCACGAACTGAAACAGAGTTAAAGATTTATAGACGAGGTGAGAAATCATGTCCTTTTATCCTTAGTCTAAAAGTTACTTTACAAAAAAACATGATTCCAGTTAGTATCTTGAGTCTGAAATGGTCTGGTGTGCTCCTTTAACTGCGATGGTATTAAAAAGTCAAGACTTTTTTTTTCTTTCTTCTTTAATACGTCTTGTGGAGTATTATCTTAGTTCAACACCTGTAGTTCTCACAAAAAGGCATCTTTGCCCATGCACCAAGTATCTGTCTTAATTGGCACTCAGAGGAGATTCAATTTGACTTTGTAGCTCTGCCACCTTCTGTAATCTCCCCCTTTTTACTTGGAAGTCTTGTCTTCTGACCCTCCTGGGTGCCTTTCTTTAATGTTGTGTAATCTCTGTGTTTGCAGCGTGTTTTATTTGAACCGCTTTAAATGATGGTCTCTTTTCCTTCAGGGCAGCTTGGGCTGTGTCATCTCCCTGGCTCACAAGGAAAGGAATTAAAATTTCCTTCTTACCTAAAGGGGAAATATACAGCTCCCTGGCTTCTTGTAAATTAAGGTGAAAATTTAATAAGCACAGAGCCGTCACCTCACTGTTGCTTTTCTTTGTCAAATTAAATTAATGTTAACTAGATGGGTTTCTGGTTCCTGTTTTTTTTTTTCTCTCTGATTTTATTTTGGTAGCTCGTTGCAACAAAAACAGAAAAAAAGCCACATCTTATTGCGAAACATATATGATGACCCTATAACTTTCGTGTCATTCTAAATAATTGTATTGATGGCTATTACATTTCTTTTATTATTTTGATTACATTTAGTTCCTGCTTATATAATAATAACCTGTTTCACAGATCAGTTTAGGAAAGGAGAGCTATTCTATTGAAACACATTCATAGCACTGTGCATTCATTATTTAGGCTCAGATCTATGTTGTCATAAAATCAGCCTTATTGAAAAAAGAAAAGACAACAATTCAGATTACTAAATTTTATTGTACTAATTTTTCAAAATATCAAAATGCTGTTTACAGATAAAAAATAAAACTACAGAGATATTGTTATATACTCAGAAATGCTAAAGGATTTTTTCATAAAAGGAAAATTCAATTTCCTGTGTGATTTTCAGTTTATCTTTTTAAAATGGAATCCTGGCTTTGACCTTCTTACATCTTAGGAAACACACCTAAGACAAACGTAGAAAAAACAAATAAAGGTTTATTCCATGCTGAAAAGAGAAAAAAGGAAACACAACGTTTCGGTTCTGGAGCCTTCTTCAGTGTGAGCAAGAAAAAACAAGTGGCCTATCCTCTATCATATACTGTAGGTAAAACAGGTCTTATGATACAATGTATTAGGTAATTATGTAAGTATATAAGAACATTATATGAGAATTGATGGATTCATTTTGATAATTTAGGGCTGTCGTGCTGAATGTTTCAGTCAACATCACTATCATTAAATAACTGGCTAGATCACTAAAGTAATGTAATAAACTTATGTGTGTTCACAAAATTTAATATTTCAAATTATTACAACTCTCATTTACTTTAGACCTTTCTAGGGATGCAACTCTGTCAGTCAAATAAATAAACCATAAACTCATCCACTGTCTCACATTTTCTACTGAGAATGCTTTCAACTCTCTTGCCCTAAGTAAAGATCTTTGAGGGTATTTGATAGTCACAAAAGAAATGTGCTTTCTTTGAGACATAATAAAAGCTCAAGACTTCAGTACTCAGGCAAAGGCATGAAAACTGAATAGTACTGACAATTTTATTGTATATCCTGTCTTTAATTCAAGTGATATACTAAACTGGAAATAAGAAACAGGCAACAGTTTGCTTCTCAGTAGTAGAAATTTGCTTTTATGAGCAATGCAGGAAAAAAAAACCCAAGATGGTACAAATTTTATACATTGCTCTTATTTAAATCCCATACCAGAAATCCCAAAAAAGGCTTCAAAGCAAAAGGAAGAAAACAACTGAAACAGGTACATCTGTATAAAATGAAAAAATATTGTACATGTAAGAAGAAAAGGAAGGAGAAGTTTAAGGCAGGAAATCCCATGTGGACCAAAGAATGAATGATCAAATCAAGTTAACAATGCTTTGTAGCTCCTCTGTTCTTTTCATGTTTTGTTTAAGAAGCACAGATTTCCCCTACATCAATCCACTGTTTCTCTTTCATTCAGATTGTGACAAGGAGCATCCAGAAGTAGTGTCAATTCAACAGGGAAATGAAAGACACAACAAATCAGGCTTTTTAATCCAGTCCTTTGGGAGGATTTGTTGCTTTTAACCCCTCCTCTCTTATCTTGGTCGTATATGATCCAAAAAACAATTCTTATGTTGTTTTCACTTTGGAATCCTGTTTTGAAATGTTAACAGGTATACAAAGTAACTCAGAGAAGAAAAAATCAGCTAAGGAGAGTTAACTCAGCTAGAGTCAGCTAGGGGTGTTAGTTTGGTAGTAGTCTGAGTCTGATTTTTTAAAAATAATTGGAGACCAGAATGGTGGTGACCATATAATGCAGTTGACACTATAGTTTTTTTTTCTTTGTCTGCATAGACTGAAAAAAACGTTACTATTAGATTTGGCAATGCCACAGATTATATTTTTATAATAAAATGATTTGTTTGCAGAAGTGCCAGGCTTTCATATCCTCAGAGTTAACCAATGCTCTTTCTGTGTTCTTGCCCTGAAAAGAAAGAAAGAACACATTTCTGTGTCTAGCGCTCCACAGTGGTATTAGAACTTACAGCGACATGAAGTATTCAGCATTAGGGTGCTTACTCTGAATGCACTGTACAATGTCCCAAAGCAACTCGGCACGTCTGTATGGTTGAATCATTACTGAGATTGGGGCCATGAGCTTTCACATGTGTTGCATTGAATTAAAATCATCTTCTCCATCTGTTATCAGATGTAACTGAGGGTAGATGAAAAGACAGGGTTTTTGGACTGCAGCTTTTGAAAGGGGTAACAATGTCTATGCATTATACATATTCATTGAGTTCAATTTCATATTGGTAACTAAAAAGATAGATGGGCTGGGTGGCACAGTGATTTAATTAATATTCCTTTGAAACTTCACTCAAGGAAGTCTAAAGAACTTGCACTTATCAAAATCAATCAATCAATTAATCAATCATCTGTTTCTGATAAACAGGCCGACAATCCAGGAAATCATTTGCAAAGGCAGAATTTTACCTTCTGAATTCTTAACATCAAAAACTGCTTTGCTATGATCCTAGAACATGTAGTCTGACATTTATTATTAATCTAAACTTTGTTCATCCAGGAACACAGACCTACAGACATGCCATTCTATCAGCAGGTACTGAGGCATCACAGCACTGAAAAGCATTGTAGTGCTAATTGTTAAGAAAGGAGATGAAATAGATGTTTCCGAGACTCTTGTCAAAGAGGAACTGTCCTTGCATGAAAGCAATACCTGAGATGCTGTCAAGCTTGTTGAGATAAAGTGACAGAACCAAAAACTGAAGTGAACATACAGCAGCAAAAGAAGTTGGATGGGAAAGAAAGCTCACATAAAAAGGAACGCGGTACAGTAGATCTAGCCTTTCAGATAGTTAGCCCACAGAAGGAGGCAGGAGCTAGCCAAGTGGTGACTATGCTTCATAAAACAGCGATTGACGTCTAATTTCAAAAAGACAAGTGTATTCTTATAAAATATATATATAGTATGCAAAGGAACAAGTAACAGGTTTATTCCATGCTGAAAAAAAGAAGAAAGAAAACACAATGTTTTGCCCATGGAGCCTTCTTCGGTGTGAGGAAGACAGGGCAGTAGGCAAAGGTAATGTAGCGGGAGAACAAAGGCTGGGAGAGAGGAGGGGTGAGGGGCGGGAGCAGGGGACAGACAGAGAGGCCAATCAAGAGGTGTGAAGTCAGAATAGGTGTGGAGAGGTGTGAAATGAAACCTCCAATGAATGGAGAAAATTTAGGAAAAAGTCTGTCGTTAAGAGAAGGGGGAAGGTGTGATCCTAGCTGCAGGATAATTTTGGTTTCTGTAGTTGTTCTGATGTATGAGTTTGGAAAACCGTCTTTGAGAACACATACAGAGAGATTAGAGTGGTCATGGCCATCAGAGGTGAAATGGGAAACAATGGGCTTGGAGAGATCTTTAATCTTCACTGCCCTAACATGTTCTCTGAAGAGAGAGAGTCTCCAAGTCTCCTTCCTGTTTCTCCACTTAAAAAATCAAATCGAAATGTATGAAGAATAATACAAAAATGAGGTAAAAAATTACGTTTTAGCAGCCAATCTCCTTAAGCACTGTCACAGCAGACCACCTGTGTGAATGTTTTGGAGGCAAAACATTTCCCATTTGTTCTATGGACCCTTCGGGCAGTGTTTGAGGATCAACTGGGGTCCCCAGAGTCTTAACTGAGTGTCCTACTCTAGACTACATCCTTCAGATACATTCCAACCTTAACACTGAACGCCTGTGATTAAAATACTTTCTTACAACGTCAAAGCTAATACATTCGGGTCGGATCCAATCGTTATCAAAAGTGCTGAAGAGATCCATAAACATTGTTAATTATACTAAAATGTCCTTAAAACATAATGCATTTTACTTTTTTTAATTTGAGAAATATTGAAGTATGTTACAATTATAAATATTGTTAGAGAAAAATAGCATAACTGCACCTCAGCTACTGTGTAATTGCACAGATGCCATTTAGTCACAGGCTAATAACCATGTAGTGACCAATACACTAATGAGCAGTAGTTTTTTTCATTTTTTATGTTAAAAATAAAACTGAAAGTGTGTTCTACATTTTAAGGTTAAACCAAAGACTATTTAGCAATTCCAAAACTCACAATTTATTAAATTGACTTCTTTGTCACCACTCATTTCCAGAAAAGACCACACGATTCAGAACCTCAGCCTTCCTTACCCACTAACACAGCCAAAATATGACTATGTACTGTACCTGATTGAGTTATTCTTAGATAATAATGAGGGAATTGTGTCAGATTCTGCTTTTGGACTGTTCTGAGAAGTTAATGAATTATGATTTTAAGCTGGAAGCTCCTTGGCAAGAAAAATGAATCTGGCACATTTGTAGCATTCAGATTCAAATTTAAGGGGAGGAAACACGCTCAGGTTTTCTCGAGTGGCCGTGCATGTACCACACTCAAAAAGGTTGAAGTGTTGCCTTTTTTGTTTCTTCTCATACAGTCTCAATGTACTGGTGACAGCTCTTACCTTTCACTCTTTCACTCAGTTGATATAACAAATTCTGACTTCCACTCAGTCTGAGCAGGTGAAAGGACTTTTTTTACACCTTTGTTTCTCATTTATGTTTTATATATGTTCAACACGTACAGGTGTGTACACTGTATATAATATTAAGCAAAGACAAATGAAAAATTCATAGTGATAGCACGGTGTCAGTTTTAAATCAGGAAACCTTTCCCTTTCCTGCACATCTTCTTATAATCCAAATAAAAACACCACAAATATCTTTGGATGATCGTGAAAATATTAAAAAAGTGGGAGCAGAACCATGGTCAAGAAGAAATTGTAGATGGCCCTGTTTCATTTGGTAAAATTAAAATAGTTTCTGTATAATAAAACATGGCTTTGAATTGTTCCTAACAATTCAAGTGTTTTCCGCTGGGAATACTGGACAAGAACCTACAGTAGCTAGAAGAGCTGCACCACAGACATGGGTGGAACAGACAATATCAGTAATTCAATAACAGCTTGTGGTATGAGGAGAGAAAGAAATCTAATAAAGAATATACTGTAGAATGCACAGAAATTATATTGGAAAGGTCTTTTTATCATTTGCATATGGCTTTAGCTCCCTGAAGGAGATTATATACCTATCTATCTATAAAAAATGTTGTACACAAGGTTTAAATGATTTCCTTTCAGGCCGCTTTGGATAAAACCCTCTTCTCATGCTGTTTAGAAAGCAGTGTAATGTGGCACATTCTTTTCAAAAAAGACCTTTGTCCAAAATGTCCTGAAATAAATGGGTTTTAACTTTTTGAAACCTAGTGCACAATGAAAAAAAAACCTCCCTTTTCTCTTTCACTTTTATTTGTAGACACTGCGGCGTACACAGAACAGTATTTTACAGGGAAGGTCTTGTAAGTCAGTTGCAGTTGTTCTACATTATAAAAATGAAATAAAGAGTGACTGCACGCTCTTAAAACACACCATAAACCTGGCCGTTTCTCCTTGCAAGATACACATACAGTACAGTACATCCGTTCCACTGTTCAAAGTTAGGCACGTCATGCTAATGAACCCTAATAAGGGGCAAAACAGTTATCTGTGGCTGCCAGCTTTGACTTTATACATGCACAAGACAGAATTAGAAGTCTTTTTAAATGATTACACTACCATCAGTGTTCTGAAATGGCAAGAGCCAATTAATATTCATTCCAAGCCTCCATATCTATAACCGTTATTATGTTTTTTTTTCTCTTTTGTTTTACAATTTCTATTTAAAATCCTCTTGTTCTAGCCCATAAAATTGACCATTCTGACTAAATTATTAATTTTTGGAAAATGGCTTTATAAGGAGAATGGGAAATTTGAACTCATTTAAAATTGCAAATAGCCCCTTTCTCAAATACAGTAAGTATGGAATGTATAATTGATAAGAGGAAGCATATTCTGAGAAGGGGCTTGTTCTTTACAAAAATAGGTTTTATGCTTGGACACATCAAGACGACTGTGTGCTCTGTGTAAATCACAATTGTGTCGCAGACAGCCATCCTGGTTTACTGCAGCTGCAGTTTGCTGAAATTACAAAAGGATGCCCTATCAGTGAGGCGGTAGTGGTATGACCTTCAGAGCACTGTAAGTGAAATCAAGCACCATTACTACGTGATTTGGTCCTTTTCTCCAACACAACAATGAAGAATGCAATTACAGAAGCCTGCTAATGGACAGCTTTTAGAAAACCCGTGAAGTTAATGCATTGCAAAGCACGCTTTAGAACTGGGGCTTGCCATAAATTATGAATGTAATAGGACGAACGCATGTTTGGGAACGGTTCTTAATGAATGAAAGGCAACCTATTTCCCACTGAAGTGGAAATGCAGTGTGAAGACCAAAAATGAAAGTTAAACAACAGCATTGTGAGTTTTTAATATCAGGAACTGGAAGGCTGGTTAACCTAAAATAAATGAAGTCTAAAGCCAGGAGTGCCCAGTGAAACCAGGAACCCTCCAAGGAAGAATGAAGGTGGATACACTTTATAAGCGGTCTATGAAATTGGGCATAATATTTCAAGTCTCCAATCAACAAAAGTGCTTTTCCTGAGTATCAGAATCCAAGATCTCCAAAGTCACCTTTTTACTGGATGAACTGCTATTATTATCCACTCACAAGTTACTTCCCAGACAGTCCTGGTGTAAGAGAACTGCACTTACACTAGCACAGTGGCTTTGCACCGTTCAACACAGCCTGTCCTCAGTCTTGCTGTCTTGAAAGGATCTGAGCTCCATCTGTCTTTTCACACCTCTTTTTCTGTTTGTAAGGCTTCAGAGGCACTCAGTACATTTTACTATTTTGCACAGTACACAAGGATTTCTGCTCTTATAGATTTATCTAGGCTTTATTTCCTAATGCCATTTCCATTTATAAGCTTTCTGTGTATCTCAGATGCTTAACCTCACACTCCATGTGCTGAAAAGTTTAAAATACAATAGAGTTTATTGATTATGGTGCTTTAAAGTGATCCTTTTCCATTCTGTTATGTGAACATGCATCAATGGGGAAAAAAAGCTGACTATGTGAAATGGTACTACTGCTTACTAGAAATAAACAGAATTTGGAAGAGATAAAATTTTCCAACTCATACACAGAAAGTAAGATCTGTTTATGGGGCCACAATTTTTCAGCTTGTTAATCTGAGGTGTAAAGCCATTAACTGATTGTGGTTACTCTGAAACTCTGATGTGATGTGTTACACTGTGATGATTGAATTATTTAATTAAGACATTCTATTTGTGTCTCCTGCCCTGATAAAAGACACCGCTGTGTCGAAACTTTGTTTTGGCAGAAAACAACAAAACGGCTTGGTTTTTGGCACATGGAATGAAAAGATTAATTCGGGAGGGTCCATGGACCTGGCTGTAGACACAGTGAAATTACCATTTGTAGCTGAACTATTACGGAAAACTGTGATTGGCATTTTCTTTTCTGCCGTTATGTTTCTACCCACATTGTCTATCTCTAGGTGAGCACTGCATTAAAAAGAGGACTAATGTTATTTCACTGTGAGATGAGCTGTAACAAATCTGAAGCAGCTGGTCGGCTTCTCTGCGTCCTTCAGGAATTGTCAACCTCTCGCTCGGAGTGGAGAGCAGGGTCTATGATGGCAGTGTAATGAGAGCTCCTCCACATTCTCGTGTCGGGCCACATTCAGGCTTCCCCAAAGGAGGCATTGTTTCAAAAAGAGCGGGATATCAGGGAGAATGGGTAATTAAATTTCTGCTAGGATTCGTTTATTTAATCATTTCTAACTTAGCATGTGGTAGGGCAACAAGCGGTGACACAGAAAGGGGATCTTGCAACAAATAAAATGTCATACTGTTCCCACCCCCACCCCATCTCTGTTTGCTGCCTTACTTTTATACACAGAAGTACAGTGAATTGCTTACAATAGTCTGTTAGCCAGACCTGGGTTTCAGAGTTACATACTCCCATTTAGGGACTGTATAAGTCTAAGTGACCTAGTAAAAGAAATCTGGTATATTTGGTCCCTGCTAAATTGAGCCTTTGGTAAGTTTTGAAGGAATCATTTTTTTTTATCCATATCATGGGAGTTTTCCATACAAAGTTCCTACTACTCACCAATTATTCACCCCAGAAATGAACTGAAGATAACAATTTCAAGTTGTACTTATAGTACTCAAATTCTAATACTATGCTTTAGCCTTTTCTGTGTTTTTTACTCTGAGATGCTAGATAAGAAAAGGGGGAAACAGTGCCAAGTGTATTCTTCTTGACAAGTGACTTCTAGTATTTTAAATCACAATTCACTCACTTCTCAGAAGCAAACTTTTCTCTCACAAGGTGGAGCTATATTAGCAAGCAGGCAATCTGACAAAGTTGGCTGTTACAGCTAATGGACCCCGCTCTTTCTATTGCAGAATCATAGATGAACTAGCTATACACATTTCAGAAAATGTGTGCATGTGTTCTTCAGCTCTCTAAGGTTGGTATCAGAGTTCCAGCAGTAGCTCAAAGTCTGTCAGCTTGTGTATTATCGCTGTATTATATCCTTTTAACATCAAACGCAACACGCACAGGATGCAGTATCTATGACACAAAGCTTATTCCCCCACCTGCAAAGAACACCTGCTACTCTGTATTGTTAAACATCATTCAGTTTCCTAAAAATTCGGTGATTCAATATTTTTATTTGTGGATAAATGGGATCTAAACAAGCTGAAAAATGTTCTACAGACGTCTTACACACTCCCAACAAGAAACCAATTACTAATCTGCAGACTCAATTCAAACTCATTTATTAATGCCTTAGCCATCTGGCTGAAACGATTATGTACAAGGAAACATCGGTCATTAATGAGAACTTGTGAGCCTTGTTTTTGCTTACTTTAATGGGCATTTTTTCACTGAACTGAAAACCTAAAAAAATGTTGCTGTACATACTGTAATTTCAGCTTTGTTAGCAATGCAGATGAAGAAATTGATTAAAGGCAAATGTATACTTGTTATATATTTCAACTTGGCTTTCACTTTGCTTTCAAGTAATACACATGCAAATAAATATTTGATTATTTATTCTGTATTTGTCTTTTAATGGCAAATCACCATGTGTACGAATCTGATAATATTGTTTTGACAAAATAATTTTACTTAAAGGCTCTGAAAAAAGCAGATCTGGCCATACTTGAACATTATTTTGTCCTGACTATAACTTTGTAACTTATTAACTGGTTTAAAATATTTTCTGCTGCCCAAAGTGCTTTGTTTTTTTTTTTGTAGCACTATAAATCTTTTGTTACACTTTGATCGCAATGTTATTGTTTATGTGGATCTTTACCTCTGGGACTCTGATTGATACATTGACCAGATGATAGAAATGTAAATTGTCAGCTGGTGAGTCAACTAATCAATAGGTCACCTGGGGTACTATCCCGTCTTCAAATCATAAAGAAAGACTCTCATTTTAGTCCATTTTGAATGAAGAATGAGTTCAGTGATTTATTGACATAAATCACTAACCAATATTTTCTCCATTGTAGAAAGCAACTAAATTGGCTGATTTAGACATTCAGACAATGTTTAGTTTGACGTGAAAGTGATTTTTGATGCTGATGTTCTGCCTCTGTTCTCCTGATAGGTTCATCACAATTTCCCACAAACACATCAGATCACTTAAACTGTTTGTCAATATTCAGCAAAAAAAAAAAAACAATTGTCCTGCACTGACTTAACTTTCTGTTCAATGAAGTAATTGTGGTTAGAACACAATATAATGTTCAGCTCATTTGTCAGAAAAGCAGTTGTATTCTAGTCACGACTGCCCTTACCAGTGAGACATTGTGGAGTTCCAATAATTTTCTACCCAGGAGGCCAAAGGATTGAATGAATGTTGAATCCAAACAAGAATAAAAAAGCATTTTCTTTTTAATAAAAAAGCATTAACCATGATGAAAGAATAGAGGTGCTTCAGTACCTCAAGCTTGAACTCCTACGATCTGGGTGTATATTAGCATTCCCAATCAGCAAAGTGAAGCATGGTCTCTAGAGCAAACACAAGGCTTGCTGTAGCCTGGGGCAAAATGGCTTTTTAATGGCATGATTTGGGAGGCAAGTTGGCAAAGTGTCTAATCGATGTTGAGGTAATTGACAGTTTTGACAGAGACGATGACACGGCTCTAAATTAAAGAGCACACCGAGAACATCTTCCTCCTGGAAAGAAAAGGAGAAATGATTTCTCTGTTTCTACCAATTTACTGCGGGAGGGAGAGCCGTTGCACTGCCATCTTGCTCAGTCACTCCTGCCTCCAGTTTTCGGGAGGTTTTGAGGCTGTCAGCGGTGCCTTGGGGGTGCCCCTCAGCTTGTCAGTTTTGAAGGGTATTAAGCTGCATCTACCGGAAGCATCTTACCTACACACATGCTAAGGAGCTGACAGCCTTCAGACAACGGCAATTATTTCACCCCTGTTTTTAAATAAATAGAAAACAAGGTCCTTTTCTTGTTGCAAATTCCCACCAGATACTGCTGTCCCACGAACAGGCTAGGAACCTCTAGTTACTCTAGCCACAAAAGTGATTATATTTCAAGAGGTGTGCACATTCAAGTGTAGGGAATGTTGGAAGGCAGTTTGTGCGCGTGTGTCCGCAAGTTGCAACCCGCGTGTAAACACTCGCTCATTAGCAAGCTTTTAAAAAACGGGGCTCAGTTTGATCAAAGGCCAGTTCTTGACAGTAGGTGCCCTGGAAGAAACAGTATTGAAACTCGCGCAAAATAAAACATGCTGTTCCAGTTCATGTTGGTCCAAATTACATAACCATCAGAACCATATGATTTCTGGGATTTTTCACAGCAGAAGCCAGTACATTACAGTTTGGGTGTTAGGATTTCTTTTCTTCATCTAGCAACCTATTGTACCTGAGTGATACTGAAAAATATTCGGTTTACGGAGAAAAAAAAAAGTTGAGAAAAGGCAAATGTGCTCTTAAATCACCAGCTGTCACTTGTTAGAAGCCTTACTTATTTCTGAAGAACTCCACCCAGCTGAGGTCCCCCTGGCTAGCCTTATTATTATGTACAGCAGTATGCAGGGATGAGCTTCAAATAGAAATGATAAGCAACTTATAAAAACATTTCTGGAATGTGAAAATTGAGCTTGTACCTTGGCCCAGCACTTTGCAGATGAAAAGGCACTTCATTAGGAGTTCATTAGAACCATTAGAAAAAAATGCATTTAGTACGTCCTTTAGACAATGTGTATTCTTTGTTATTTAGCCCCCGAATAATTCAATTTTTGCAAACCGGGCACTTCTGCTCGATTTTAAAACGATGTATGCATATAAACATTTTTGAATCATCAATTTAAATAAAATCCAAATAACACTGCAAAAGCACAGCTGGGTTTCTTATCAACACACACTTAGCAATACCAGGCCACATCCTTTGATGTGAAATGGCAACACTTCATTTAAAAGTTGCTGCAGAATGGCTGTATAATCCCGTCATAAATGCTATACAAGACATTACAATCACATGCAGGATGTTTTATAGGGACACGAGCCAATGACATAATGTGTGCGGATCAAGTGACATTGAACGAATGCATCATATCAAGCAGTAGAAACAATGCTTAGACAAATGTCATGATTGCTTACGTACACATTATGAAGGCATTATGAAGCCATTATGCAGCTTCATTTAAATAAAGCCTTACCCTTGAAATTCTTGTTTTGAGCTAGAATTTTGTTTCATACAGTACTTGAAGTCTGCATAAAGCATATATGAAACGTGCCTAGATTCTGAGTTTTGAAGGTCTCCAGTGCAAGGGTAGCAATTTGTTTGTACTGGGTTAGCATTGACCCCAGTCTCACCATCATACATTTAGAGGATTCACTTCAATTGTTCAGTTTTATTAATACAGTATGAAACCTCAATTCACCAAAGACGCTTTGGCAATTAACGCAGGCAAACTATACTGTATGCTGCCACCTAAGAAGGATAATAAAAATGTCAAAATGGAGATTTATAAAAATACCAGGGACCATGTTTCTGGAAAGGAGTAGAAAGATGTTTGTTCAAAAATGTTTTCTGACATCAGTTTCCAGAACAAAGTTCAGTGTTTCAGAATGCAGAGATTCTTAGCAGAATACAGCAGTGGTAATTATGATTTTGCAAGCATTCCTTGAATTCACCTTCACCCTCTTGCTCTCATTAAAACACCTAACAAAAGAAATAAACCACCCACGATGAAATGTCAAACAATTGTGCTATTGACAGTGCACAGCTATTATTTTTGCTGCTCCCTTTTCACAAAAGAGATTCTACAAAAAAAAAATGACGGACATATTCTAAATGTCAGTAGTATTGCAGGCAAGAGCATTATTCACTTACGCTACACACACATATAAAATATGCATTTAATTTATGTGCAGGTTAACATCCCAAAGCAGGGATGTATTTGCCTTTTAAATCTTCAAAGGACCACTCATACTGTAAGAAATAACACCCTGTCAAAGAGCTTAGAGTTTGTAAGTCATTATCTTCTCCCGGGGTGGAGCTTTTGTTGTTGTTATTATGGTGTTTGCATTCTATAACATAAAAACGTAAGAGAAAACTTGTTTACCTGTAGCTACAATAATCTTGAGCTTTTTGTGGATTAAAATCCTTAAAAAACAATACATTACATACAAGCTTGCACATTCCTTTAATTCCTAAGGAAATCATGTGTAGTTACTGTATGTTTGCTGATAGGGTGTTACACTCTTTGTTATGTAATTCCAGTATTTAACAAAAATCAGCTGTTAAACATTGAGAATGATAATAGCTGTATAATTCACCACCTTGAAACATAACTGCATACAAACTTCAAACAAATCCTTACATCAAACATACTTCAAAGCCTTATTACAGATACGATATGTATATATTAGGCATGCATTAAGATAGTAGTACTGTAGAAGTGCAAAACTTTGTTTATTCTAGTCTTGTCAAGTTATCAAGACTTGCAATAACCTCAAAATATATATTTTTTATGTTTTAAAAAAAATGGTACCTGTCCTGTGGTATCATACACATACATGTCAATAGCAAAGGAAAAAAAAAAACTGTAAATATGAGACATTGCGTCTTGTGCTGCCAGACAGAATTTCCCCAGAAGTGAGAATTTTTGCAGGCAAAAAAACATTCCTGCATTCCTGATGGTCCCGGGTTCGGTTAACCTGCTAATGTGACAGCAGACTTTGTGCCTATAGCACATAAACAAAACACCCGGAGGAAATGAAGGGAGATGAAATCTCTTCATCTTACCAAGGTACAGTATATTACTGGGAACAGTCTTCAGAAAATTTTGTGTATCACTCTGCAATGGAGTTTGTACAAAACAATGGCACTGCAAGTCCCTGACAGCTGCTAAAAGCCTCTCATTCAGGCTGGATGGGGTACATATTGAGCAGCTCGTGGTGCATCTTTCCCCCACTCTCATTCCCATTCTCATTACAACTTCATTGTGTTTACCCCTGTGAAGTTCAAAGAAATTGTATGCATGGCTACAGTTAGACTCTCCCCTGAGACCATCACAAGACTTTATAACCTTGTGCAGTTGGTCCCATCAAAGAGGACTCTCACCAGTCTATGTCTTTTGTAGCTTTATTATTCCAATCACATTTTTATAGTTTATGGGTTGCACCACAAAGACACTGTGCAGCTTACATTTCAGAGTTAAACGCCTTTATTAAGTGATGAATAGTGGTCTTAAAAGGAGGGCTTGATCGTACACACTTAGAAGGTAGATTATATATTGTGCTCTTGACAAATTCCGGAAGGAAAAAGATATCAATCTTCTGTCTTCCAGAGACAAAGCTGAAAGCACTCGGGGGACTGAAATAGTAATGAAGACCAACATGGCAGAAATCAGTTTTCCATAGTGATGTACCTTTTGAGTTATTAGAAATGAAAAGTTGAATTAAACAACAAGAAGTAACCATAATTAGGGGTCAGAAACATATTTCAAGATCTTTCTTATTTCAACTTCAATTTCTATGACAGAATACACTGCAAAGACTAATAGATGAGTCAGCTCCCAGAATGCCCTGGCTGTTTTTAACAAATTCATAGAGTTAACCTATACATGATTGAAATTCTGGATTTGGCAGTAGTTAAAAAAAAGACATGAAAAATTAATCAAGCCATTATAATATTAATTCAGAGCAATGATTTGTCCATTATCTGATGTTGCTTGGAAATAACAACTGCTTGAAGTAAAATCCTTCAAAAAAGAAGCTTTAGACCTACCTTTTAAGAATGTGATAATCTTACTGTAATGATTATTAAAGAATATGTCTCTGGAGGTACATGAAATTTTGCTTTTTTTTTGTAAACCTTTCCCTGTTTTCCTCCCAGAATCATCTGCCATCTTATGATGACTAATTCTTTTCAGGCTTTCAGAAACTATGTTAAAAGGCAAATATTCTACCTTTAAAACATGTTTTTTGATAAAAAAGACAAATGAAAGATGGGCCCTTTTATATCAATAAAAAGAGCTGCAGAAAGGTGAAAGCCTGTCTGCTGTTTTATGTTTTACACTACTTCATTACTGAGCACATCATGTCTACTCATTTATACTGTAGAAGCCATTGCCTTTCATCATTTTAATGCACTGTTTTAACAATTGTCAGATGACAGCCCTGTGCTTCAGTTGTCAATGTCTATTTAACAAATAATTTTTTTCCATCACACTTTTTACAGTACATTCAACATTTTGAAGTTCATACTGAAATTGGAAGCAATTTACATACAAGCTGCAATGGTATTGTTTAATACACCCCCATCATATAAATGAGCTGATCAACGAGGAGCAGCTGTCTGATCCATTAGGATCCAAAGTGTTGCAAATGACAAGTCTTTGAGAAAAGTATAAAAGCTGCACTTGGGGTACCAGTGGGGATCAGTTCTTAGGGTCCTGTGCTTGTAACCTTGAGGTTGTGGGTTCAAATCCCAGGTAAGAGACTGCTGTTATGCCATCAAGCAAGGAGTTTCACTCCTAGCTAGATAAATGGGTGGATGTTTAATTTGGTTTGTGCCTGCAAAATGTTTATTCTTTAAAATATAAAGAACCAATGGTAACAACTATCCAAAGAATTGTATTCTCTTTTAGTTTGGTATTGTATCTGCAAGAGAAGTATACCAACAGGCACAAAGGGAGAGCTTGCACTGTGCAGTATTTCAGTGCCTCTGCTGGTAAGATTAACAGAAATTAACCTATTTACCACAAAGATGCAAGATTAACTAGTAACCTGAAATTACAAGAAAGGAATGTTTTAGCCATGTCACATGCTAATCATTCAATATAATAATTGAAAGCTTTTTGTTTCTCCAAATACAGTACCATGTATCTAAGGGCAAGTACTGTTTGATTACACTGTAAAGTTTGATCAAGCAGCAGTTAAATAGGATTTAAATGTCAGTAATGCTCAAATGTTAGCTCACTTTACATGAAGCTGGATAATTGGGGAGAAAAAATAACATGGATTGTTTAAATATTTTGCAGGTTTGCCATAAGATGCTTATTCAGCAGGAACAGAAGCTAAACACAGTATAGTAATGCCTATTTGAATGAATATTAATTCCTGACCACCTACAAAACACTGGAGCTTCTCAACCTTCCAAAATTCCCTTTCACAAGAAACAGCAGCATCATATTTTATAAAGTAGGAAAATCCTGCTATAGTTTCAGTCCTGTAGACTGAATCAAATTTTGTCCTCTTAGTGAAGCGAAAATGTAAGTTAACATTCACAATGGATTAATGCTGAAGAGATCTAGGGCCTGGAAAACAACTCTGACAGAGGTTCTGTGCATATACACAGTGACATAGCTATCTTGCAGATCCCAGAGGCAAGCAATCATTACCTAGCATCTGTTTTCATTGGTAAACTGTATAAGCCTTTAGATTCTGGCTAACTCCGGATGTCAATCTTGCGTTCAAGGAACTTACTCAGAATCCAAAATGAAGAATGAATGGCTGAATTTTAATTTAGGGTTTAAAAATTTCTGATGACTGTGGAATGTTTTTTTTTTTTTTTTTAAATGGTATACATGGTTGCTCTATAATGTAGGAAAGAAAACTAACTATAGTTAGAAGGCTGGATTTATTGACCTGTAGTTTTACCAGTCTTCCATCCAGTAATGGCATAAATGGGATGATGCAGGTAGATATTTTGTTTGCAAAACTGACCATGTTTGTCTTCCCACATCCTGGGTTACATTCTTTCATTCACACAAAGAGCTGGATTGACCATCATAATTGCCCAGTATGGACCTGGTTGAAAACACGTGGGACAAACTGGCCCCTAATGATCAACGGTAACCTATTGAATCGCAAACCACTATGGACCTGTTGCTGGGTCTGAAGCCTCATTGGACAGCTCTCCCACAAGACCTTGTGAGATGTCTGTGTTGGTGGAGGCCTTGTAGATTTCAGGTACTGTATGCATCACGGGGCAGGTACTCACACATGGTTTGAGGTATCAGTGACCGTTTCATGCTTTCGAGGCATCTGTTACTTCAGTCAATTCATACCAGCATCCTAAATCATGCATTTTGCAAACTGATAATTATTTATGTAATTTTTCTCATGAGTCCACATGTGTTTAGTTCTAAACCAAATTCTTGTTGTACTTTGTTTCAGATTCCTGTCAGGAGGTACTGTACACCTATTTTTCATTACAATTTTTTAGAAGGAAAAAACTTCTAATTTACAATAAGATTGCATGTGTACCAATTAACCATAATCTTTAAATTGAGATACAATGTTCTCACAGGACCAATCCAGATATAAAAACTGGGATGGTTTCCTTATGGAAGGAGCAATCATGACAAATGGAATCACTTTACGCACAAAAGCAATGTTCCCAACACCAAAAAGGCTATAAGGACAGTAGCCCATGTGAAAATCACACAACCATAAAATATTCCACTGTGGTTTATAAATGCTTTTAATTGCTGGCCTATTGATTGACATGAGAAACAACTGAACTGTTCATCTTATGCATCCATTCAAATTCCCTTTGTCACATCATAGATGGCTTTTCAACACAGCTCGAGCTGTGAACACAGAGATGTTCCTGATGCAAAACAGGGTCTTGATTTTTTTTTTTTTAAGAGGAAAAATCAGTTGAAAATCATGCTGCAGTAAAGCCCTCTGACAGCTGCCAGCGAAGACACTTCAGAGACATATTTGTGTCAGTTAATCATCAAACCAGAATTATAAATAAATGTAACTAACAAGTGTTCAGAAGTCATTTGCAATTTCACGGATTGGGCCTGAACATGAGCTATTTCCTCTGCTACTGAAGAGTTAGAGAGCAGCCTCCATTTCCTCCCTGTACTCGCAGCTGAGCAAGCTCACTCTCAGTGGATTACAGAGCCAGCCTGAGCACGCTCCCCTGTTGCCACAACTCACTTCATTCATCCTCCATTAATCCCTCTCCTAAATATGGGCAAGGAAAAAAAAACTATGCTAGAAATAAGAGGAAGAACAACAACAAAAAAAAAGGTTCTCCCTGTAGTAACATTAACATACATTCTTGTACCTACTTATTAAAATGACAATAGACCCAGACATGATGTAAGAACAAAAATGTCACCGATAGGATCCCAAGACATCAGAAATGACCAAGAAGAAGACCTCCGGTAAAAGCGAGTCTGACGAGGACAGCTGAAGGCAGCAGCTCTTAGAAGAGGCAGGAAGACATATATTCTGTGTGTGTATATATAAGGAAGCCTTTTCCAGTGAATGCCTTTTTGAACCAACCACCAGCTGGTAGAGTTAATGACATGTAACATCTACTACTCTGCTTTGAGTTGCTCCTCACTCTTCACTGCAGTCTCGAGAGAATGTAGTTTTACTGAATGAGATGGGCTGCATATCTGAATACAAAGACAGGAAAGGCAAAGGTAGACTGAAAGCCGAATTGCAAAGGCTACATGCGCAGAGTACTTAGGGGTTCTGCAGAAAATGCTTACGGTTTATAATGTGCAGTGTATATCTCAGTCAAGCTCACAATTATTTACTGTACAAAATAAAACGGAAAACAAAGAACAGCAACAGTTCTAGGTAAAAGCAAGCCCGATTTTCCAGGATGTTAAGAGTTTCCCTCTGTGAAGGAAAGGGCCGTGCATCTGGAGTGTTCATCAGCTTGGTCGCTGTTTTACCAAAGTTGTCATGGGAACAGAAGGACTAGATTTCTGTCTCTGATTGCAACTAATAATTATAAAGCTGAATATGATTCTGAAAAGCAGCCCCTAAAAAAAAAAAAAACAGTGGTGGTGTAATCTCACTAGATGTACATATTTTTTCTGAAGTGCTATAAAATGCCTCACAGATGTGGATTGACGGACCTGGCATTTTAAGTGGCTCTCTGCAAAATCCTCAAGTATTAAGTTTGGCACCATAGGTCATTCTCTGGAGGTGGACTTTGCGAGACCTTGATTAAATGATGATGATTTTGTTAATATGTTTTGAACTGAGGTTTTCCTTTCAGTTTAGGGAGGTGAAGTGCAGATAACTTTAAAAGATGCTTTGTGGGATGGTAGTCATACTTCATACGAAGATGGATCCACACCTCTCTCGCACTCTGTCAGAGAATTATACTTGTTGAAAGCTTCATGAATCACACACTGAAATACAGTGCATAACTCAAAGGGCATTTTAAGAAAAATTAGATTTTAGGGGAAAGTATAAAATAACACTGTTTAATTCTTTATTATTACTAATTATTTTTCAGAAATGAAGAAGAGGGACAGGCCACATGTTCCACACACACACAAAAATTGGCTAATTTCAAAATACAACCAGAACTTCACTACAAGTTAATAAAAAGAAATGGGAAGAATATACTGAAGTGTAGCTTCTCCTGGTGCCCAGATGTTCTAGGTGTGTTTTAACAGTACTTATTGGGAATATGCAGGTTTCTGGTAACGAGAGGATGGAAGAGTGAACTTACAAGTTCCAAAATTTCATATCGTTAAAATAAGTCCAAAGAGATTACATGGTACAGTTAATTTGATCTAAGTTTAAAATAGCATGTACAGTAGTCCAATACAAGTTTGCAGTGAACTGGAACCTAACCTAACCTGACAGTGGGCACAAGGGAGGATATATCCAGGGTGGGACACACACACACACACACACCCTCGCACCCACATAAGCATCTATGGGGCAATTTAGAGAGGCCAATTAATATTCTTCGGACTGTGGGAGGATGCTAAAACACCCACAGAAGCCCCCACAGTCACAGGGTTAAACATGCAGGCTTCACACAGAAGGCACTCCAAGTCGGATTCGAACCTGCAGAATAAGAGCTGGGAAGTAACAGCACTAACTGTCATGGCACTGTACCACCTTCAATCAATGACAACTGCCCTCTAAGATAAGATCACTTTATTGGTTATATACAATTTCTTGCATTAGGAATTCATCTTTTCACATACCCCAGCTTGGAGTCAGAGCACAGGGTCAGCAATTGTACAGCACCCCTAGAGCAGTTGGGTTTAAGGGCCTTGCTCAGGGGCCCAATGGAGTAGGATTCCTCTGCCAGCCGTGGGATTTGAGCCAGCAACCTCAATTGAGCAAGCCACCGGAGCAGATCCTTAGCCACAGTGCCATCGCTCTGCCCAATTAACTCAGCTTCTCTTCGCCAGCTTGATTTCTAAAATATGTTATTTGCGTGCCATTCCAACCATTTGAAGGGCATTCTCACATTTGAACTGTGTTTGAAACACACCAGATACATTTGATTGTAGAGGGAGCTGCACTGCCATCTTTATACTCAAAACGGGTTGGCAATTTGACAGTGTCAAATGTGTCAATGTGTTTAGAACTGAAACAGAGACACACATAATTAATGTCACCTGCTCCCTGGGGTGATGAATTTGTTCTCATGTTGGCTATACTGTGCTGGGATAAACACAATTTAACAGATTCTAAAAGTCAAATGGGACAGGAATAGCGATATCCACATGAAAGAGGTCAATGCAATACTGTCAGTACCTTGTGAAATGTAATGAGACACAACAGCTTGAACGCATCTGTTGTGATAGGAATTATAAATCATGGTTTTGTTTAAAAAAACAAAATATACAAATGCACATGCAAAGGGCTTTCACCTTAAAGTTACTCGATATTTAATAACTCTGCTCTGCCTCAGAAAATGTTTTTTTTTGTCAAGGCTGGCAGGTCAGAGGGATTTCAAGTTGTTTATTGTTTTTAACGCTGAGAAAATGTGTTTCTATAAGTGCTGGGTTAAAAGGCCTAATGATTTGATTTCCATACCACATAACCTCTGATTGCACATCTAGAGTCTAAATGAGAAGCAGAATGGTGCACTTGTTTCTGCTATTGAATACAGTTCAAAGGGGCTCATTCTGTAAAAGCACTTGTCATTAAAACTTAATTTGTCTGCTTGATTTTGTACCCTAATCACTTCAATAGTTGTTAAGGGTGATTACAGTGACCTTTCCAGTTCTGCCGCGGTTGAAACTAGTTGAACAGGGGCCAGGTCTGTCTGAAGATCCACCATCTGAAGCAGCTGTTGACAGCTTATCGTCGTAGTTTGTCAGGGCTTCAGGCATGTCTCCTGTGAATGTTGCTGCTTTTACACCTCTGACCTTCAGCCTGACCCATTCCATTGAATATTGACAAACTGGAGTATTTATCAGTGGCGTCCAGGACTGGCTTTTACTGGACTTGACTTGAATTAAGAAGGACACATTGATATCTTGCTACATTCAGGGTACACCACCGATTGCCCACCTTACTCCCAAGAAATGATTCATAGAATATTCTTTGTGTGCACAGAGGAGGTAAAAGGAAGACAGATTCGTGCAGCACCTACAATTGTATGCTAATAACAACCACTTTCTCCCTCTGTCAGCCCACATCTTTATTTTTTAAGAACCGTAAACATCAAATGACATCGCCAAATAGTGTATGCAGACTTCTTAAATACTAAAACTTAGTAGTGTCAAATTTAGTTTTTAGAAAAGTAGCATAATGATGTATTTCATGAGACACTGTAGTGTAAGAGGTTTTTTGGATGAAATGTTACACCAAGGTCCTGAGGAAATGGTCATTGTCTGGAATTGTTCAAAATGTTGTCTGGTATTGCTTAATATATTAGATGAATTAACAGCAAATTCCACTTTGGGTTTATATAATCAGGCCTACCTAAAGATCCCAGATACGTCAATCTGTGAACCAATTCCTTACATTTTTCTACCTGATCTGTAGTGTAGTGGGGCGTCTGGTGCATAATCCATGCTGTGTGTCTTTCAGGTACCAGGCAGTAGCAGTGATGATAAAAGAAATACAGTAGGTTCCCAATATGTAATGTGTGTTGGGGTTCTTCAGAATGAAAACCACTATACTGTATATACCTCATTGCCAATTATCCAAGTGCAAAACATGAAGATCTTCGTAAACTGCACACAAGACTTTCGCCTTCATAGATTACATTTTAGATTGTCCTGGAGAATGTCTTTTTCCTCAATGCACTTTATTGGTCTTTTCCTTGCACACTGTAGCTAGGCAATCCCTCAGGCTATATTACATTTACAATATCTTTAACTGCACTGAAAAGTACTTTACTTACTGGTTCTTGCCAGACATTGTAGGATCTAAGAAATTCTAAGCACCAATCGCAAGCTTCACAAGGAGTTCAGCAAAAATGTTGTCATTTTAATTCCAGATAGTTCAGAACATAATGAAGGTATCAGTAAAAAAAAACAAATGGGAATTTAAAAACGATGTAGAAGAAAAAGGAACCTTAAATATACTTTTTTGAGCTCCATTCTGATAAAAAAACAATCTCCGAGTCCTTAACCTCTATTTCTGATCAGAACAATCTCAAAAGAAAACAACAGCTATGCATCACTCTTTGATTCAGGTAATGGAAAATGAGTCAAACCTACTGCAGTGTCTAATTGCTTATTACAGTAATTTAACTCAGCTCTGCTGAGCAGACTCCTCATTTTCCATGCATCCTAAGGTTTTGGCATGCCCTGGAGTGCACGCAATCAAATATTTTCTTCACACTTTTAACTCTTTTATAGAGCAGTGCAAATACTTAAAACAATAATAAAATGCCCTCTTGCATTTTAACAAAACCTGAGCCTTGCTTTAAAACTATACTTAGCTCTTCTGAAAGAATTACTAAATGAAATTGCATTTTTAATGGGACCGTGTGTCCTATGTTAAAATATGCATTTCAGAACTTTTAAATCAAAAACTTTCTGTACAGATAAAAAAGTGAAGTCAGATCACGGGATAGACTATCTAGATGACAGGAGCCAGCCCTGGAGAGACTAAGAGTAGGCAGTTAATGCAGTCTGTTATCCTGAGAGAGCTGGAGCTGCACACTGTATGAGCAACTTCATACTGACCACCACTGCAGTGATGCAGCACACATGGTGAAATTTCATTTTGCAGCATTGAAATTGTTTTACATTCTCCTCCACAACAAGCATAACTCAATGTTAAACATGAGGCTTTTTTAACGCAAGATAAATCATTCATAATATCCTTGTTGGCTGAAATTGTTATGCATTTAGATGACTGCTGTCCAGACTGCCCTTACAAGCATAAGTGATCTGTAAATATTTATGTGCTTTATTATAAAATCATACATGTACTGTATCTATATATTTATATATGGATACATTTGGTAGAAGTAGGTTCTAGTTCTCTTAAGCCTATGTGAGACATTGTGTGCATATTCACATTGATTCTGGAAACAGTGTTAAACGTAAAAAACGTGAGTTTTTTCAAATGAAATCTGGTTTCTAAATGCATTTTTGGCCTGAAATGCTCATTATCCCTATTAATTGCAAACATATAGACATTGGAAATAACTTATGTTCTAAATGTTTCCATTTCAGGTCTCAAAGTAATCCTTAAAAGCCATGGTTTGGAAATTAAGATCACAAGAGCTTATTCATTGTAGCTGCATTGCCCTTTGGATATTGGTAAACTTTATTATCCAGGATCTAGCCTTTTTTTCTCTCAATGAAATAATGCAGAGTATTTTATTATATAGTATAACAACTTACATAGCAAAATGCATTGTATAATGATATATCTGCTGAGTGAAAATGTTTATTATTACCCTTTAGCATTCACATTCCTATTGTAATATTCAGACAGAATTTGTGCTGTTCTCTGGTAGACTGACTATGCAGGTGGATGTACAGTATTGAACACTGGCCAATAAAATTTCTGTATTCCAGGGCATGCTACCATACACTATGCAATTCTGTAGAATAAAGGACAGGGGAGTTATTATTTCCAGCAGCAGCACTATTAGGACTCACTTCGGTGGATATGGTATTAGATCTTTTTATTAAGTTCATAAGGAATAACAAAAACAGCAATAACAAGTATCTCTTTCAGATTTCATGCCATCAGTCTTTCAGTTTTATATCTTCCATATTGATATTAAAAGTCAACAAATGAAAAGGCCATGGTGGGGCACTTTTCAGTTTTGTAATACATTAATTAAAACGCAAGGGTGATTGAAATACATTACCTACAGTGCTGGTGTAATAAAGAACACAGTGCTGAGACTCCCTCCACACCAGCCTTGTACGATTCCGGTATGGGATACGTTAATTCCATCTCTGATAACACCACCGGAACATCTGCTGTGAAAGGCTGGTCAAATTAACATAATTCTTTTGAAAGATCAGCCCTTACCCCCGAGGCCCTCAGACGCAGTTTCCCAGACGATCAGTCTCTCAGATCTAATTAAATTCAGCCGAATTCGAGTACGTACTGATGGGTGTTATCTGCAGCTGTCGCTTTGCAGATCTGAAACCCCCATCTTTACAAAGCTTTGTCATAAAATCAATACAATCTTTTTTTTATTAGAAGTATTATGATTATGATTCATCAGCTGGCTGTGACTGGTTGAACTCATCAGAAGAAGCAGCAGCAGAAGGAGTGTAATCACTCAGCGTGTCTTTCTCCCCACCTTTCTGAATATTTTAGGCATTGACAGTGAAGGCTTGTAACACAAAGCCAGAATCCTGGACCACATTTGTACTGGCTTCTGCAAAGAAACCGTGCTACCTTTAAAGTATCCCCCCTACATTTACATAAAAAGCAAGGAAGACACAAGAGGTTGTATTTGAGATACTGGTACACCCTTCCACAACACAAATGGCTTAAACCTTTTTCCAAAAGACATCCTATGGTGTTTTGGCTGGGTTAACTTTACTTTTCTCCCACAGATTTTCAGTGTAGTTCTATGTCGCATAGTTTTGTAACATTTACTACTAGGTGTAGTACTGTATAAATACCGGAAGCCTGACTTTATGTAATCTAAGAAAGTAAAGAACAGTACAAGTGTGTACATAGAGTGTGACAAAAAAAGTGTCATCTTGCTGGCTGAGAGAAGACATTCAGCATGTCTCCAGAATGCAACTACAGATATTTAGGGGTGTTTGTCCATTATTTACTCATTTATATCAACTTCTGGTGTTTCAATTCTGCAACAGCTTAGGTTCAATATGAGGGAGTGAATTAATTTTCATCTTTTCCCATGAAGCTTTAAGAAGCCTGTTCCTCCCGCCAAGCAAAAGTAGATCTGATTGTGCAGAGGATCAAAATGTTTGGAAAAATGTCCCCTACAATTTTGGGCTCCAAAAATTGTGTTAATGAAGACTTTACTTTCACACACTGCTTTGGGACTCAGATAAAAGCCAATACTGGATTAATTTATCTACTTCATTATTATGTGTCAAATGACAGTAAGTCAAATTACTGCTACTCCAAGTCTCCGAAGGCAAATATTAAAGTGATATGTCCAGAAAAATAAAATGGTATACATTTTATCTTTGAGCTAAAAGTCCTACATTACAAACTACAGTATATCTTTCCATAGTACTGTATATTTTATACCTTGTTAAGAACTAGAAATGTAATTATAAGGATATATCAAGAAATATAAAGGACAGATTAATGACAAAATATGCACAATATTATGAACATCATGTTACTTTGAAAAATTCCCACAAATAAAAGAGACAAAATGTTCATAATTAATGGGTGTAAGACGTGAACACACTCAAGTTAATGGAAAACTGAATGGGAGGCACAAGTAATTTTATTATATCCAGCTCTTAAGTAGTTCATTATAAACAAAGCTTACTATTTCATGATTAATATCATTTTGTGTGTTGGATACAGGTTTTCGAAACGCAATGACAGATTTTTTCCTTTATTTCTTATGTTTTTTTTTTCATTCTGAAAACACTTAAAAGAAACACCTGTGAACTATAATTAACTACTAGATTTCTGGCTAGACAATGACAGCATTCACTACCAATAAGAGGAATGTGGAGTTTAATTTACAGTATGAGCAAACAGATACCTGTTGAATTTCGGTACAAATGCCGACATGACAACAGAACTCAGAAATCACAAAGGCAGCCCTTTTGTAGGTAACAACAAAAAGACAAAGAGCAGTTTGAGCCATGAGACCAGATCATGGTCCAGAAAAGTTGAAATATGAAATAGACTGAGACAAAAGGTATTCTACAGTTACATTGTACTGATCTAACTAATTCTGGCTTGGAAACAGGGCTCTGGGAGCATGTGATGGTGACAGAAGCCCCTGAATGACCTAACAGGGTGTACTCTCCTGTGAGGGGCATAGTAGCCTACCACTGCTGTAGAAAGGTGCTGTGTAGCTCAGTGTAGAAAGAGTATGTTCACTAAAGATACATTTATACCACATCATTTCCCAATATTTTAATAGATTTAGAGACACCTCCAAGTAATTTAAGATACCTTTAAATGTTTAAAGATATAAACAAATAGTTCTAGCTTTTTTATAATTATATCTATATAATTTAGAAACATTTCTAAATGATAGTTTGACTTGTCATAGAGATGGCAAGTGTGTCTCAGCTTGGGATGAACAGCACACACAGCAGCTACATTTAGATGGTATTCGAGAGATCGGTAAAACCGCTAAATAAAGTCACGTTTTCAAACACATTGGAAGACAAAGTACAGTGTCTACCGAGATTATCAGTGTTTCTCCTCTATAGTCTTATTTTCTGGTAAGTGCACTCCTCTTCATGCCCGTCATATTTTCTTCTTTTCTGGTCTTTGTTAATGAGCTTATGTTTTTAAAGATGGCAGAGGAATTCGTACAGTCACGGCCTTTTAGATAACTTTTTATTTCACTGAAAGAAAGCTGTGGCTAAAATGGTACATAATTAATTGTACCCTCATGGAGTTGTTACGTTAATATTATACAATGCACTAGTACAGACTCAATTAGAATATTGTGTCCAATTTCAATTTTGGTCATCAGGATGCAATTAAGATATTGCTGCATTGGACTCAATCCAGAATAACAGCATTTTCATTTTCATACACTGACACGCTAAAAGGTCGTAATCTTTTTAGTCTTAAACATAGATGACTATGAGGGGACCTGATTCAGAAGCAGAAACAGTATAAATCGAACCAGAAAGATTAGCTGGAAACTACAGGGAAATACATTTTACACCAGAGGAAAAGAGGTACTTCTTTGTGTAAAGACCTGTGGGATTCTGGAACAGCTATCCAGCCATGTTGTTGAAGCTGACATACAGGCTTCTTTCAGTAAATGCCCAAATGAGATTCCCGACTCAATTAGCTACTAGCAATCAAATGAGCTAGATGGCCCAAATGGCCTCCTCTCATTTGTTACCTTTCTCATCTTCTTATTTTTGCTGAGAACTTCTTTAGAAAAGTAATGAATGTTGTGAGCAGGTGGTTGACGTATAAATGCCCGAAACTAAATTTTTATCCATCACGTCCATTAATTGCCTGTCTCAAATATAACCTTTAGCCTTTAAAATTCAGTCTTAAGACGTGAGAAACGGTGAATACATCTATCTTACAAGGCTGGATAGAGAGCGATATAGCCTAAGATCATACTTGGCTGTGCTCATTTGCAAAAATTGCTTTTTTGGAAAAAAGTACAGCTACATATTGCTAGTGCAACACTTGTGACAGATGCCTCTTCTTATCTTAAAAACCCATTTATTTAGATGCCTTCTGCACTTTATCCCTTCAAGAGCAAATGGCTTATGAGATAATAAGGGATTAATAATAAAAGATGATGAAGATATCGTTAACATGCTAAATTAATATTTCACACAGGTTTTTACAATAGAAGACTTCAATAACATACCTGATGTTATAGAACAAGCTCCTTAACTGACACGGAAGTTCACCAAGGACTAGGACAGCTAAACCCCAAAGGACTCACCAGGTCCTGATGGTATTTTCCAGTTATATCCAAGGAAATGAGGGATGTTATTCATAGATCCCTATCTAGGACATTTCAATTATTACTTAGACTTGGAACTGTACCCACAGACTGAACAATTGCAAATGTAGCACCACTTTATAAAAGGAGGACAGAACAGAACTAGGAAACTATAGACCAATTCAGTTTTACTTCTGTTACAGGTCACATCCACATTAGAAGATTAAATACTTAGAAACAATGGCATTCTAGGAGATTGCAAACATGAATTTAGAAAGTGAAGATCGTGTTTTAATAATCTGCGACAATTCCAGGAAGGAGAGCAGTTAAGTCTACAGCATCCTATTTAGATTTAGAGAAATCTTTAAATAAAATACCTCAAAAAAAGGTTTATTTTCCCTGATATTTTGTCAAGTTTGGGTTCAAGTGTTCCTCATTGTACTCAGGACTCCATTGTATTCTGTGATGTCTTTTTCCCTTTTTCTGCTACAGTATTTTACTGATAATACAGACATTTCTCATAAAGGGTTTATTCTTGAATAACTAAAAGAATACAAGACATGCATGTGAATCAAGAACTGATTAACAAACAGGAAACAGTGCATCATCTTGAGGGCCTCAACATCTGGACAGATGTAAGCAGGAATGTGCTGCAGGGATCTGTTTTGGGTGCATTGCTCTTCCAGATCTATATCAATCATTTAGATTCTGATATATGCAGCAAACTAGTTATGTCGACAGGAGATCTAAAAATAGAGGGAGTGGCAAACAGAAATTGTTGCAAGGGAATTACAAAGAGACTCAGACAAAATTATGGAATGGGCAGACAGATGGCAAATTGAATTGAACATTAATAAGTGCAAAGTGCTCCACACTGGTAGCAGGAATATACACTTAACATATTGCATGGCTTTTTCAGAGCTGTAGGAAGATACTGAACACATGAAAGGAATCTGGGTGTTGATTCAGATTCTCCTAGCTCTTCTCGAGACAAAGTGGGAAGTAAGAAAAACACAAACAGAATGACTAGGGATATACAGGTAGCATGGGATTTAAATGGATATGCTTACTACTGCTTTGGAAAACCTACAGTAAGTCAATTACAATATTGGGTTCAGTTTTGGTCACCACACTACAATGTGATATTACCCTTCTCACCATTCCTTCTCCCACCACAGTGTGTTAAGGAAGAAGCCTGGGGAATACTGGACCATTATAACTCTATACATAAGTGATCGTAAGTATTGAACACGTTCCTTTTCAGAATCTAAACTACGACATGGAATATAGAGCTGCTCTCTGATATTAAAAGAAAGTTTCCAAGGGTTTGCTTCATGCAATAAGAAGCAATATTGATGGATTGGTCTGTGACTTTAAAGGTGGCCTATGCTGAACAGAGTCGCCTATAATCTATATAACCTACATCATTGATTCCATTTTAAAGACAATACATTCCCAGTTTCATCTCCTGTGTCAATTCACATACTGTTTATTTTCGGCTGAAGTTGAAGGAAACCATAAGGTTTCTTTTTTCACAAGTTCTATTATTATATCATTCTTATAAATCTTTGTTATTGAAAAAGTGGCTACAAGAAAAGAACCTTTTATATCCATACACTATAAATCCACTGACATTTCTCTTTTAACATCTTTTAACAGATTCTGCTGGGATTTTTTTTATTCTTAAGCAGCTGCTTAGTCACTGTTCAGAATGGAGCAGAATAAAGGCAGGTGCCCAGCAAAAAAAAAAACATGAACAACTCTTGTAGAAACATTTTGTTAGACTTTTTTTTTCACACTTTTCATAATGCGGATAGTGAAATGAAATGGAGAGTGCACCCATTTCATTTTTTAAATGAAGATTTTTCTGGTTTCTATGCCAATTTAAACGGAAATCTTATTTTCAGTTCTTTTAAAATTGCCTCCCTTTGTATCCCCTAGCAGAAAAGCAGCATCTTCTGGTTATCATAAAAGTATAGCACAAGTGCACCTTTTCAGAATTTTAATACACGTATGAATAAACAATAGATTGTCACTCCTCAGGGCAGTTTAATGAAGTGGCAGGATAAATTTCTGCAGCTCTGCCTTGCCAGGTAATCGTTTTTGCTCACCTGCTGTCTGGAAATGGATGACACGAGGGACCAAAATTGATCAAATGCATCTTTAGGCAAAACAGACATTAATAATGTTTTCAAGAATGGAATGGAGATGGTGGGGGCGGAGGGGTAGGGGGGGTGGGGGACAGTGACTCTGCTAAAAACAAAAACACCCACAAGGTAACATATCCATATTCCAAGTTGCCCAGAGAAAGAGTCGGCTTAATTTAGTTAAAATGGCACGACAGGCAGAAAATGGAACAAGTGTATTATAATTCAGTTATATTAAAAACACAAATTAAACATCTCTGATGTCTAACTGTATCAATATGTACCGAGTCAGGAGGAGTTTAATAATAGTCACCTTACAAAACCCATTTATTAGCTTTTACCAGCTGTATAAAGCAATGTGAGGAAGAGTCTGAAATGGAATTGGCGACTGTTAAACCTAGAACATGAACATAAAGCAACACATTTAAAGAACCTACATTACAGAAAGCCCAAGAAGAATCCTAAAACCCAATAAGAATGAGTAGTATTTATTTTAGCACAAGACACGCTATATTTCATAACAGCAAAAAATAAATTAATAAAATGTACACCTTTATAACCCATACTACTTATTTCAAACTTCTAAATATGTCATGTTTAAAGAAAGCATTTCTGAGCACATTTGAGACACTGAGAAAGAGCAATATCCAAGGTGTTTTCTAAAGAGCCACTGTTAATGGCCTAAGGCTATTATTGGAAACCAAACAAAGAATGAATTATTCTCTACAGCCACTGGAAGATAGTCTCAGTAGATAAGGATATATTGGTTGAACAGTAGCTCTATACTGCCCTGTACAGTAATCATACTGTGAATTACAAAAGCCAGATGAAAGCAGACAGGCTGCCTTTGTTGATGATAATCCATCTCCTTTTAAGATTTATCATGACAAAAAATTAAAAAGAAGGATATCTGTCATAGCTGCCTCGAATGCAACAGTCCTCTGGCATCTTTTTGAATATTTATAACCAACAAACTTTTAACTTTTAAATGATGTGTTCCTTTACTTCAGTGAGCTGTCAGGATACAAATGAGGCACACAGCATCCCACGCGTTCAAGCACATCACCGGCATAATAAACTCATTTTACACAGCAAGGGATGAAACACAATTCCAAGTTCATATAATATATAATACATGTATAGCTACATTTGAATGAGAAACCAGTCCTAAGAACAGGGAGTGTTGCACCAGGGTGTCTCAGCCAGGACATGTGAATGTACAGTAAAAGCTAGTGTGGTTATGAGTGTGTTTATGGGGGCTCTGTCAGTATTGTGACAATAATAATTATAATTAATCTGAACTAGAATGGAGAAACACTTGTTGCCACACTGCATTCATAGCTGTGATGTTATTCTCCTGCTGTTGTGTATTATTCATTATCTGTCCACGTTTTTCAACCATTTTCAGCAAAACAAATGATTTAACGTGCCTTCGCGTAGGTCAGTCTCGGAGAGCTCAGCTTTCTATTTTGTTGTCTTTCTTTCCACCTTGGTAATAAACATTAAAATGAAAAAGAGTATTATGGAAATGTTTTTATCATCTTTATGTCTTTTTTGGCAATGCTTGAATAATTTTGCATATTGCAAAATGCCTTTATACTTTGCAACAAGATTTATATAAGGTACTTTAAATGTGTTTTAACTGCACGTTGCAGTGTCACATTGTGATGTTTTGTAAAAGACCTTGTAGATATTGGAGAGAAGTGCAAAAATGAATTGGTTCTAGTGCTTGAATTTGTACAGCAGCCAACATACAACAATAATATAGCCAAAGCTCTTGTGGAGAAATGACGGTGGAGAAAAAGAAAAGGTCAAGGTTTTGAAATCATGATTTAGACACTGAATAAAAACCATTGAGAGAATGCAGCTCTCAAAACTAATACTGAGCATTACAACCCTGAAAACAAGCTTCAGTGGAATATCACCCAATTAACACCCAAGTAGCAGGCAAAACTACCTTTGCTTGCAAGAAACTAAAACTGTATGCTGTATTTCTGTTGGTATTTCAACCAGAACTTTCCCGGAGCATCTTTTGCTGTGCACAGGCAATACGGTGACAAAGCCATCAAGTGAATAACAATACTCCAGTTTGACTAGCAAGACATCCCATAAATAAAGCAAATCACCACATTCAAAACTGTCCATTTTTTGTCAGAATGGCCTAATAAGATGCCACTTAAACCTTTATCCAATCCCAATAATGTGCATTTCTCCTCACTTTAAGTGGAGGGGCTGTTAAAAATAATAATAACAGCTTTAAAATGGGATACAGCAGCCATGTCATCCACACAGTAGTCTTGTATTTTTAAGTTTGATAACTGCTCTGTAAATGTCAAAGCCTGCAGCCTTGATTACTGTAGGAAGCAACCACCATTCTTTTCTGCTGCGAAGTGCAACAGGCAATATTAATGCAGCACTCATAGTGGACAACAATGGAGGGAAGGGATACTCAGAGCTCTCACTGCAGCAAGCCAGTCGACGGCGCTGAAGCAACAGATTTTATCTTGAATGCTGCTGCGAGGAAAGAGTATGAGATGAAGGAAAATGAGATGGCTGTAAACCTTGCAGGTCATCACTACAGCTGCAGATAAGGGAAGGAGGCATCTGTACTGAAAGCATAAAACCCTGAGAAATGTTGAGATCTGTACTTTCCTCTTCCACCCAATTCTTACAGCATTCCAACATAATAAAGGTGAAGATGGCTATCCTTATTATTAGTGTCTTTGAAATACCTTTAGTCTCACAATTCCACAGGCAGTCTTATTGAGGTTTTTCTGAACAACACAAATTCAGCACCTGGATTTTTTTGTACGCAAAATGTTAGTATCAGAGCACAAAGACTCCAACTAAGCTGTTGCTATAGAAACTGATTTTGTTTCAGAAGTGGTAGTTAGGCTCAACACACTACCATGAAAGTTATTACCAGTCATTTTCTTTTCTGTATTTTTTTTATTTCAGTTTTTCCTTAGCTGGGACACTCCACAAATAAATACCACAGGCAGGAAATACAGTAGATACATTTTCACATTTCTCTCATATTCTGTAAGAATTCGGGATTAATTCAAATGCTTGAAATGTGTATATGATATTTTGTTTCATTGGGGAAAAAGCAGAGAATGTCCTGGCGATTACAGTTACCACACAATCAAAAATAACAAATGTAAAAATAAATACTGCAACATAAATAACTTGATCTAAACCAGGAATTCCCATGTTCAAGTTGGAGGCACACACTTTGGCACAGTGTCATGTCAGTCGAGCTCTCACGTGCCTGATTGATCCCTTAATTGAGTTAATAACAGGAATTAGAAATCTTTCTTTATCATTCCCTGACATGTTGGAGGCTGCCTTTTTATTTTGTCAATGGTTTCCCTTTGTTACATTTACGGTAACTAAGCTTAATCCTTCCAACTTGGGAATAGAAAAAAAAAAGAGATCTTGAAAAGGTCCATGTCAAGAAACCTGCCAGTTCGATGTAAGACTTATTTTAAGGAGGTTTGGCTGAAACGAAAACAAGCAGGCCTGCGTAGAGCCACAGGACCAGGGTGAGGAACCCCTGTTCTAAAAAACAAAGACATACTCATGTAGTATCATTGCTCTTAAGTGTCTCCTCAAAACACAGTCACTTAGATTGGCCTTGTAGATCACTCAATCCCCAGTGTACTGCTATTTCACACCTACTGACACATACAGTACCATTGTACTCTATATGTATGAGAGACTGTGTTTTTGTACTTATTTACATTGTATCTGACAGAGTACCGCAATATAGTACTCGAGTATTATTACTTTATGTTGTCATTTCCTCATATAGATATTTGAAGGCCATGCAAGAGAAAAGGATCAGTGAAATGAATATACTGTATGGTAATGGCTATCTTTTACTGGAAACAAGACAGGAAACTAACCCATCATGGATTTGGGTACATATGTACATTCTGTTAACACACACTGCATGCTTTCTAGAGGTACATCCAGAATGTGTTGATGTTTGGTTGAAATCTTCCATAACTTTTAAGGTTGTACAAAGCACCACCAACCACAAACCTGTGTTAAGGACTCGTCTGAGATACTGTACCCAGAAGCTCAGAATATATACTGTACTGTAGATCTTACTTTGGGAATCTATATGTTCTTTATGTCTTATTCTGTGTCAGTACCACTGCAGATTCCTCTGCAGCAAGTCCATAGCATGCGTTGCTCAAAACGCACTCTCTGCGAATCTATAGATAAGCACAGATATTTTTTTGTAGGCACTTGCCATATAAACAGTATTTTTTTTTATTTTCCTTAAGATGCATCTTTGCCCATTATAGTATTTATTCGTCTATTGCATGCTGCAGTCTTTAAAAGGAATGAGCGCATATGAAGTAAGATTAAGTATCTGAACAGTTAACCACGGAACTAGCCAGCTGCGAAGAGCTGTGCCTTCATCATTAAAGTTTATGTAAAACAGACAGCTCTCACAAGTCTTGCCCAAACGGAAGAATAAATCTCTTCTCTTATACGACATCGCCCTCTGCTGCACTGAGCGCTGAAAAATTCTTGGTAATAGTGATAGCAGGAAATAAAAAAAAACTGATTTGAGAAGTAAATGTGACCAAATTTGAGTACACATTTTGACATTAAACTTTTCTAATAGATATCTTCTATTCCCTAATGACAAAACTAATTTAAGCACGCTAAACAACGTTTTTACATTTGTAGAAGGGTCATGCAATTTCGAAAGTAGCGACGCACGTTCTTTTTTAATTCTAAATTCCTGAAACCCTCCCCCGATACATATGATTATTGAATAAAAAACTATAAATTCTTACTTTGATTGTATAATTACCCAACATTGGCTTCTTCATTCCGCTGAGAATTTTGCAATCAGAACACACGTGACTTCACAGGTGCAGGGTGAGTGGGCTAATTTATTTTGGCTGGTAGGGCCTGGAGTTGTTGCAAGCTGTTTTTCCATCAAATTTATTACACCGGTTTCTGCAGAACAACGTTCAACAGGGTTTTGCAAATGTTTTGAGTTGTGTGCGATTTTAGTTTTAGGCTGTGGAAATCGCGAAAGGACATCTCGTTTAACATGCTGTTCTTCCCTAAAAACTTTTTGTATTTTGTGGTTCACTTCCGAGTTAATCTCTTAACTCTTAAATTCTGTATTCTTCTGATCACCTAATGCCCCTTTTATTTACTTCTTTAGCTCGGACACCAGGGACATCATTTTGTTCTTTTTCTAACGAGCAGTGTATGAGATACATTTTTCATTAGGAAGGCATATTTTCATAATGCTAACAATAGGAGCGTTTACATGCATATTAAATTCCTATTAGTATTCCGGATACTTAGTATTTGAACAATGTATCCAGAATACAGAATGACAACATTGTTTAATAAGTATCGTATTCTGTAGAAGGGAGTTTTTTTTTCCTGTAGCAGAACCTTCAGAATTCAATATATACTCATATTTTATTACTTTGCTTTTCCAACACGCACGGTCTTTTCTTTGCTGTTTTGAATATTTATTGTTGTTGCACAAACAGGCCATTACAGAAATCCCTCCTCATTTCCCACTTAACCTAACGTTAACTTGTTAGCTCTTTAAAGCAAGCTCCAAAAGAGTTTTGAGTACTTTTACTTTTTTTATTTCCTTCAAAAGTTAGTCTCTGGAGAAAGTAATGGAATTCACTATTATATAGATTTATACAATATTTGCTGCCTGATGTCCAAACAACTGCGGACTGTACTCTGCATCTGGGAAAACATTAAGGTCTTTCAAAGAAAAATAAGAGCATACTGTAGTCAGGTGCATTATTTTAGTATCATAAATTCACAACGTTCTTGTCTAACAAGATAAAATTAATTTTGACCTACAGTATGTTATTTGGGTCTGCACAGTTCTTCCACTAACACAAATCAAACAGGCTTCATAGTGTAGCCATTGCCCAATTTAATTGTCTTTTAGGAAATTGTTAAACGTTTTCTGCCAGTGATACATGACTAAAAAATCCAAAAGGTTGGAAGGAAGTGCTACTGCTAATATAGGCACTGACTATAGACTGACCAGTCACTTCAGAGGTTTGCTTTTATCTTTCTTCTCCACAAATATTTCCTCGAATTTTCGTGTCTTCAACTTCCAAAACACACAGAGATATCAACGACAGCCACTTTGGTCCATATAGTACTTGCATGAAAACAAGCTTCAGCTTCAGAAACAAATATTACAGTACAATCTTTTTGGCACACACTAAAGACATCATTCCCAAGCCATCTTTGACATCTTCTTTTGTTATAGAAAAAGGTTATGTTTTAAAAAACAAACATCCCCTTCCAATAAATGTATTTCAAACTACAGTGATTTCATAAATTATTACATATCTTACAAAGTTATACAATTATGTTCAAAGTTTTCTTGAATTAGAGTTTTTGATAATTTGTCAAAATCTTTCGATGAAGACAAACTTTTTTCTAGGCACAAAACTAAATCTTCTGACATCCAGGCAACATTTCAAGGATGGCAACAGTCATGTCACACTGACAAACACATAATAATGTAAAGCCAAGCACAATTTTCAGAAGAGGCAACAATAATGGTTACAGTATGATTGTTAATGATTCAACCAAGTATTTTTATTCTATTTAACTCTTGGTTTCACACCTTTATAGCAGCATTTGATAGAAACCTTCTGATAAATGTTCCGTTAGAAACTCAAAACAGTTCTTTTTTTTTAAGAGCCCTGTAGCTTGTTCTTATTTTTACCTCTTTTAAAAACTGTGCTGTGTTACACTGGTCTGCAATGAGAAAAATAACCATTATTCATTACTGTAGTCTCCATCTGGCGTTATACACCACATGAGATCCGGAGACCACCTGTTCCTAATTATTACCACATTTGTTCCATTTTATTTTTCTTTAAAAATCCTATAATCTGACAATGACACAAAAAACAAGTCTTAACGGATACATAAACAATCTGGAGAGAGCAGAGTTGAGCATTTCAATCATGTGCTAGGAACGACATCAGGGAAGCAAAGACTGGGTATACCCGCACATTCTTACAGTTATGTTTTGTCTTTTTCGGGATTATTCCTTCTCAGGGTTACACAAAATCATCTCCCATCTTCACAAAAGGCAATCATCAGACGAATTCCCCAACAACTGTTCTTACGATTACAAAGGTCCAGAGCTAATGTTCAACCAATCCCTTTATCTTTTTCTGCAGTATTGTGCACTTGGATGTTTTTGGATGTGGTTGCTTCTATATAAGAAATTATTTCGCATCAACCAATTAAGGACACCCACATTTTCTGACACCCATAAAAATGTCCCAAGTGAGAAGCCATACTCGTCTCTTGATATTTTGTACATTTATTGGTGCCAATAACACTTCAGATAATCCTTTCCAAAGGCCTTTACTTTTACAGTTCAGAGAATACACCTATATGTTTTTGTCCAGTCTACTAGAAATGTTAGTGATTCTCTTCTATTTAAATTCATATTTATTCTGAAAGGACACACTATAGAAGATAAAATTGTTTCTTACTGTTGTCCTGCATCTAGTAAAACATATGTTTAGGTAACTAGATTGAGTTACGTTTTTATTCAGCCAAACTATATTGAAAATGTATATGGGTGTGAGAATCATCTGGAGTTTTGTATAGAATGACACACATCTCTAGTGACTATGATCGGTGATAGTTGGCCAGCTCAGCAGTGACAAGGTGGACTGCGGAGAAGCAGGCAGAAGGAAGCATAGTTGCACTGTTTGCCGATTAAAGAATTCGATAAGAAAGAAATTGATCACAATGCTTCCCAGTACTGGTCCTTGATGCCCACACACCTGCTGGTTCGTGTTCCAGCCCAGCTCTTGGTTATTGAAACCTTGACAGACTAAAGATTAATCTGAAATATTTCATTGTTTTCAACTCTTGAAAATGTTGGGAGACTCTTTTCAACTATGGCAGTGTGCAAGTCACACATAGGATTCCCAAATTTCTAAACGGAACAAAACCAGTCAAGCAACTTACTTCATTTACATCTTCAATTGAGTAATTAAACCTGGTCGGGTAATGAAAACCAGCAGGTATCTAGGCCTCTTTACACTAGCATACCACAGCAGTCCACCTGAATACCCAAAAAGGCAACATCATGTATGAGGGGAAGGTCTACAAATTGGCCACACTGCCCCGCATTGACTAATGGAGCACAGTGCATTAAACCACTGGTACTATTTGTTTTTGTGGCTCATTGAGTCCCCATTTGAATGGCCACTGTTGCTACTGCCCAGTTTGCCTTCTCCTCTCAGCTTCCTGAGGACGTCATGAGGTCCTTTGCCCTGGTATGAGGAGGGGTGCCGGTAGGATCTCCCGATGCGGTCCCACAGGGTGAAGTACTGGCCGTAGTTGTAGTCAAAGAACAGGTGGTGGTCGGTATGATGGGCTGAGCCATTGATGATGGGCTGCAGGAGACTGGGGACGCGGTAGTCCCCATCGTGAATGGAAACAGTCCAGACATTCACAAACACGTACAGCCCCAGGTAGACCACCTTGTGCAAAGGGAAGAGGAAGGGGTAGATGTGGTAGGGCAGGCCCTGCAGAAACCCATCCACAGGGTGAAAGGCATGGCTGGCGAAAGGAGTAGGGATCTTCCATACGTGGTGGGGCTTATGGAAACACTGTAACAAATACAAACACAAAATGGTGATAGAGCAGGACTGCCAACAGCAGAAGACCTGATGACCTGCTGTTCGAAACGCTTGGGAATTGTGAACTTTCTGGAGCTGTGGCATTGCTCAAAGCTAGGGGGGGGGACAACTAACCATCGCAAGGAATTCGCTTTGATGTTGTTGTTGTTGTTGTTGTTTTTAATGCATCTAATGCAACAAAAAAGAAGAAGCTTGGTCTCTTCAGGAAATTATGAAAGGAATGAAAACCGCAGATCAGTGTAAGAAATGCAGGCATACAGCAGGCATCGAGACAAAGGAAAAAGCTTTCTAAAGTCCAGTGGGATTTCCTGAGAGACAAAATGGTTATAGCTGATTGAGTGTTAGTTAAAAAGAAAACAAAATTGTCAATACAATACAGAGTCCCAAAGCTGTTTCATACTTGATCAACAAGGCATAAGCAGGATTTTATATATAGCTCTAGAGCATGTGCAGATATTGTCATAACCTTTTATCAGACACAGATATATAACAGTATAATCACGTGACAGCACTCTTTTTGTCTCCACGCACTGCAGGCTTGCAGTCACCATTACCTTGTAAATGAGTTTGTGGTGTAGAAACCGATGGATCCAGTAGATGCACATATCCGTGAAAAACAAAAAAGAAATCATGCTGAGGATGACTCCAAACCAACCTGCAACACAGAGCAATAAAAAGCTTGTAAAAGTCTCTTTGTGAACATAACTCACAAGATCTTCACAGCACACGTCCTGCATGTTTGTGTGTTGGTTAAAAAACGAATGCACCCCCCACCCCCCAGCCCCCCAACATCCATTATAGCAGTATCCTACCATATGGAGAGTCGCTGATGTTGTCATAGAGCTTGCTGAAACCTCTGACCTCTGCAAAGAACAGGGCAACTGTGGGAATACTGATCCAGGGTAAGGAGCTCAGGGCATACTTGATCTCCCGGCACACCTGATTCTGCATGGAAATACACACAGGCTGTCAAACGTGCAGGCAAGAAAAACCAATTAAACACATCAAGATGATTCAAAATGTGTACTCCAGCTTCTCAGACCTCCCAGTGATTTGCTGCTTATCTCTCTTTGGCTATGCTCAACTGCCCATCCCATGACAAAAAGGAGTGGAGCCCTTTCCTCTATGGTCCACTTTGTACAGAGCAGCTCTCTTACAAACCCCCCCAGGGGTCAGGTGAAGAGGATTTTAAGAACAATGTGCGGGGGAGTGACTCTCAAACAAAGGGCCATGAGCTCACATCCTGAGTGGGACACTACAGTCAGATCCAGTTTGCAAAGTACTTCACTCGATATTACCGACATTGCACCAGAATGCCCTGCTATGCTAAGCTTTACTCAATAGGTTATCACTCGGAGCAGTGGTCAGAGATCGGGGCTCATAACTAGCAGTTTGTGGGTTCTGGTACACTGCTGTCGGGCTCTTGTGCAAGACATCTACCCTGAATTGCTCCAGTACGATACCCAGTTATATACAGTGAATGAATGCGAATCTAAGCTGCTTTGGATAAACACATCATTGTAACTAAGAATGCGTTCAGAACTCATTTGGATTAAATAAAGCATAAAGAATAAATAATTCAAAATAGTAACATTACAGCTAAACTAAAATCCAACTGTGGCACCTCACAAAGGGCAGCACTTATCTCTTCAGTTTTCTGATGATTAAATATTAGAGGTAAGAGGTGGCTTATTTAACTGTTTTAATAAAAGAAAGGTTTGACGTGACCAAGACTAAAACAGTAAGCGCTGTGCTTATGAATCAGAAAAGAGATCATCTGTATGGGGGGGTTGGGGGTGTGTGACAGATCTTTTTTATCGTGTACCTCAAGAAACTGGGGGTGCTTCATCAGGCTGTGGTCAAAGATGAAGTAGAAACTCAGAGCCCCCAGAACCAGATAAAGGAGGGCGGCACCCAGGTTGGTCACCAACATCAGGCCAATGATCTGTCGAAGAGGCTCATCCTCTGGCCATGTAGATGAGTAGATGTAAGGCGTGAAGAAATAATAGTCTGCATAATTCAGCACTAGATCCATTGCTTAACCTGTGAAAACAAACACGGAAAATACAACCTGCACAGTGCACAGAGAGATATACTTCACACGCCACACACTGTATAAATATATACACCAGCTGTCAGTTTCGCATTATTGTATTGTCTCTAATGCCATTTTGTAGCAACAGGACGCACACTTATTACAGTGTGAACTAGTAAAAGCTAGTTTACGAACAATAAAAAGGCACTGTTCTTTTGACAAAACTCTTACACAAGGCGGAGAGAAAAATACTGGTGTAAAAAATTATAACGCGGATATATAGAAAATGCACGTCTTCCTTACTTGCTTTTGTAAAAGATTTGTGATAATGCAATTTTTTGATTAGCTAATGAAATAATGTGTCGTACTTTCAAAGTTTCACGTTAAAAGGCGACATCGTCTTGCACTATCAATTATTCAATAGCAATAATTCAAAAGACCCGAATACTTTGATCTGAGCTTATAATAAAACATCAAAGGTATATTGTAAATACGCGAAGGCACAATATAGCTTAATAAACCAATGCACTGACAGTACATTCGTAAATCTATCAAGCACTTTAATTAAACTTAAACTCCACTACTTACAGTAAAACAGGTAAAAATATATTTCCAACAAAATGAACAGCTACTATATCAACACTGCCTAACCTCTGAAGTTGAAATACTAGTCCGCAACTGCGCATCCAAAGCTCAGCAATCGAATAAGACTACTTAAAAGACTAACGATCTTAATTGTCTCATTCATGTGAAGCGAAGGTTAGCTGACTTCGGTAACAGCATACTGTACAAACGATCCTTTAAATAGACAAAAAATAAACACAAACTTGCTCGGAAATTCAACTCTACCTGCTTAGGTGCATTAATCCACCATCACAGGAATACTGCGTGAGTGAAGTAACCAATCGCCACCCTCTGGCAGATTCAAGACCAAAGCACAATATTTTCTGTCACCCAATAATAGTCCAGTGTAGGGAAACGCATGTTAGTCTACTCAATTTGATTGGATTACAGTCTGGTCTGACTGTGATGTAAAAACAGCACCATTGATTTAAAGAGCCATAGTTTCTGCGGTAGATAAAGTATCGATAAGGTAATATACAATAGGTGCATACGGAAGCATTGATCATGTGAATGATCTTGCACGGCTACATAATGTTCTGAAGGAGGAACATATTCCACCACATTTCGTTAATATGCTGTATGTGTGCGAGCATGATATGGCCTTGAATATACGGAGACCTGGTACGTAGATATAAATGGCATATTTAAATAAAAATACCACATGCAAAAATAAACCCTTAAAAAGCCATTGTCGAGTCGTGTTGCTTTAAAAAATAAGCGTTCCCTCATTAAACGTTTCACAGTACCTTCACAGAAAATATAGGGAGTATAATTCTGCCATCTGAATAATCGTGCGCTTGAATCTTCATTTAAGGATACAGCCTATCCTGGTACCTTTGCAAGGGCGAAAACGCTGTAATGTTCAGGAAGATTATTCAAGAATTATTGTAAGACTTTTCCAAATACGCGCACTCTAAAACCAGAGAGAAATAAGATATTAAATTTACAGTCATCTGTAGTCTAGGAACCCTTTACTAGAAACGCACACATCCGGGGGGAGTATTTTGAAGGACATAAAGCAGTGACGTTCAACTAGAGCGACGAAGGAGGATGTGTTTGTCGCATTAACGTGTTGACAAGTTGTCTTTAAACAGAAAAGGTGTAAGGTAAGCGTAGATTTAGACTCCACAGAATTAAATACTTGTGCCTTCTTGTAAAACGCAGTCACCAGATTAATACAACAAATCGGGTCTGACTGTGGCTTTGCGCAGCGATGGACAGCGAAGTTCAGCGCGATGGAAGGGTGCTGGACCTGATCGATGATGCCTGGAGGGAAGATCGATTGCCTTATGAAGACGTCACCATCCCGCTGGTAAACTGGATCGTTTTTAAATACACAAGATTAAATAAATCTGGAGATATCCCGGTGGGAGTTTACTCCCACCTGAACCTGATATTCTGGCGTTTTATCTGTGGATGACCGTTTAAGAGCCTCCTAGGTTTTCAAGTAAAACAGATTAAGAATGAACTAATTGCACGTTTCCTTCTGAGGTGGACCCCTCGTTTGATGTGCAAATTACATAATCCTCGCGTTACAGACGATAAGTGTAGGTAAGGAAAGAAGAGAGCTGCAGATTTAATCACTGCAGTACAGTACGACGCCAAGCGGGTTAATTATTCGGATAGTTTAAAGTAGTTTGTCGGTGGAGAACGTGGAATGTGATCTTCATTTTTTTTTCTGGTGCAGAGTGAACTTCCTGAGGCGGAACAGGACAATGGTGGGTCAACCGAGTCAGTTAAGGAGCAGGAGATGAAATGGTCAGACCTGGCTCTCCAGAGTCTTCACGAAAACACACCGAACACGGGCAGCTAGCACACTGGCCGTGCAGCTCGGAACCGTCCCGGTTGTCTTTTATCCCGGCTGGCTTTTTACCAAAAGCGAGAACAAAACAATCTTTATCAAGGGAATAGTTGGACTGTCTGTTCGCCTTGTCTTTCACTGGTCCCTTCACAACAAAAACATACTCGATGTGTTTAGAATGTTATTTTGGTTACACGATTCACGCAGTGTTCTGTGACCTGTTGGATGTGGAATAATATAGAATTGCAAGTGTTACTGGTGTGTGATGGGGGGAGTCTTCACAAGTGTTAGTTTTCATTGCTGTGATCGCTGCAGTCTCCAGACAAAGTCCTAATTGATGGGTATTTCAAAGGCCATAAATGACAAACTGACCCCAATGTAAAATGAAATTGCAACTGTGTGATGATCAATGTTTTTAAACCAACTTGCAAATTAAAGGATTGAACTATGTAAAAGTGTAGATTCCTTGGAGCCTGGCCAGATGTCTTCCAAGCTTTGTGCATTTATTGAAATTAAAGATATATACTGATGGGGGGGGGGGAAGAAACACAACACCTCCTCCTCCACACTCTGCCCCTCCCGTCTGCGTGGAACAGGCTGAAGAGTGACTCATCCGTGAAGAGAACCTGATGCCACTGCTGACGAGTCCATCGCAGCCTCTGTGTGGCCCAAGCCAGTCGGGTGTGATGTCTAGGAGGTGTGAGCAGAGGGCCTCTGACAGTTCGCTTTGTTCTAAGGCCAGCAGCATGGAGCCTCACTGTCCTGTCACTGTGGTGGGCATTGTGTCTGCCGGCAGGTTCAGCAGCAGTACGGGTGGCAGATCTGAAACGATCTCTCAGATGACCAGTCTGATGTGTTGACCGTGCTCTGGTGTGGTCACTCAAGGACAACAGCTATCCTATTGTAAAAATAGTGCTGTATAATGAAACACCGGAATAACAATTTCCACTAGTACAATTAAATTGCACACACACGTTGTGACTTTTTCCCATTGTTTTAATTTTTTGTCCATTCTTAATATTGTTTATCCAGATTACACTAGTACAGATTTTTAGAAGAGAACGTCAGTATTGTTGCCACACTGGCTGTTGAACAGATTCATAAATAGTTTTACAATGCAGTGTCCCTTTTTCAAATGGAAACCCCAATGTTTTAATACAAAAAGATCAGGGTGGCACTGGTTCTATTTTTAACAGTACATGAACTCTGCACTACAAGATACGACGACTCCAGCTACTGGTTGATGGAACAATTGCGCTGGCATATATGGACCAGTGTGGAAGAGAGATGTTCCTTTCCTAGCAAAAGTCTTTAGAATTTACAATGCAATCACTGTTTATAGGGAAATCAGTCTGTAATCCAACAAAGGCATAAGTCATTTTAACTTTGAACTACACCATGTGTCCTTTATATTAAAAATAACTGATTATATTTCAGATTTGTTAGAAAATACAGGTTCTCTGTTAAAAAATATGCTAGTTTTTGCAACAATGGCAAATAAATTAGCGATTGGCAACTAACACTCAGAAGATCTGCTTCTCCCTTCTAGCAAATTAGACATACTATGGTTTTGAAATGAAACATTTCTAACATAATACTATCGAGCTATTTGTATCTCTTCCTAAGTGCCAGTAATTTATATTCTAAATGGATTAAGACACTTTTTGCTTGCTCATTTTCAGTTATTGTTGAATGCAAAATAATGTAACTTCAAATACTTGGGAGTAATATACTGGAAACAGTTTTGATGTTGCAGCCAGGTGAAACTAACCATTCTGAAATAATGTACAACACAAATTTTACATTCAGGATTATTTGCTTTGCAGACACCTTTAAATAGGTAAGGTGACTGATAGTTGGCCACTACTGCATGATCTTAAACATTTGCATTAAACTAAATGCATCGATCCCTTTTCATTTCTGAAACTGTGCGGACGTCCCAGTCAGTTTCTGGACCAAAACGTTACTGTTCCATGTATGGTGATGACAGCTAATTGAACAGTTTTCCTTTAACTTTCATGTCCCATATCTGTCATTAAATCAATCCAAAATGGGCTGTTGTACTCGGCACTGTGCAATTTGTTATGTAATGCATACCGACAGAAGCAAAGACGTTCGAATACATCTCTTTATCTGTAAATATGAAAAAAAAACGGAACTTAAATTATATACTGTCAGAGTACATGACAGCAGGTAAGCAGCAACATAAAGATCCAGGTGCCAGTGGACATTGAAGTTGAGGGTCTTTAAGACCACAGAAGATCTTTACAGAGTGATGTACAAATCTGATGCCAGCATTCAGGTCAGGGAACCATGTTGAAACCATGGGCTCATTTAAGTAGTAGACTTCTTATTCCATTAAACTACAAGGAACCAAATAAGGCAGGTGGGTCAGTTAGCTTCTTCTCAAGAATAGCCTTAAGTTCTCAAGTACTTTTGTTCACATTGAAAATAAAATCTTCCTTAGTTTTTACTGCTCTTTTTTTTCCTCCCTCATTATATATTTCTATACATAGGAATTCAGACTAATCCATTTTTTTAATCAAGTGCCACTATACAATCACTGTATTGTTCATTGTCTGCTAGTCTAAGGTAATCTGAATTTGAAAAAGTAACACTGCATTCTTCCAACAAAATGCTTCAACAGTAAATATAAAAACAGCATAAATAAAATTTTAATTCACCGCAAATCAAGAACATTAAATTTCTTCATTTATGTATTAATATCCCACAATACAAGTTTTTAATATTTTCCAGTACATGAAACGAGATGTTTTCACATTGAGTACAGGACTATGTGGGTGTTTAGCCAGTCTCACCCTATTTTAGGGAACAAATAGTCTTAAATGTGGGTTGGGGGTGGGTTGCTTCCAAATTGTATAATGCCAAGGGATGCTTTCTGCTAGTCAGCAGACATCTTTATCTGATAACAGCAAAATTTAGAGGACTTCACATACATAAGACACACACACACAAATGTTATGTAGAATATTAAAATTTAATTATGATCCTCTGCCGTAAAGTGTTACCATTTTGTAGGTAGTGGCAAATGGTCAGGCTTATTATGCAAATGAAAATATAAGGGTGAAAACATAAAATCAAAATGTTAAAGCCAGTAAACACCTACCCCCCCAAAAAAAATGCACATTACATACAGAAGCAATAACTTACAACTATGTTAACACAGCAAGGAATGCACTCACTGCCTTTTTTAAGGGGCAGCGACTTAATGGATATTAATAAAAAGAAATTGTGAGTTTTTCCCCCAAAAGGGAAAGCTAAAGAAAAGCAGAAAAAATAAGCTTAAAAATCATTTTGATAAACTATTATTTTAAGCCACAAGACCATCCACATACCTTACCTGGAGTCACAAGCATAACTTACACAAATATGTGGCTTGACTGTTTTGAAAAAAGACTGCATCTGACATGAATTAGAAACTCTTGTGATGTGATGAGCTCTCTTGAATTTTCACAGTGACGTACGAGCTGTATTCTAGATCATTGTGCATTGTCACTGGAATGCACAGAAGGATATAGGATATAGGAAATGAGAAGGGTTATATTAGCGCTCCTAGCATTCACAATTACACAAAAGATTTTTAACCCTAAATCATCAAAGTCAATTTAGGAAAACCACAAGATCAATTCACTCATTAAGAGATCTTGGATGAGGAAACCAAAACCAGATGATACTGGACTGGGGCCAAGTTCATGCAAAAAAAACAAGGATTTTAGGCTTTAGGGTCTAGTGCTACTGCTACTATAATGGCCACCAACATATCAAAAGTGAGAAATTACATACTGTTTTAGATGCAGATGCATGGTATACATTTTTATGACAGCACCTTCACAAGTGAAGAATAGTAAAATAAATGCACTTAAAAAAGTAACAAATGGCAGCCTTCCTTGTTAATAAATTGGGTTTACTTGTATCAACACAATATAGCCAACTGATCAGAAATGGATCAAAAGAACACACTACATTGTGATTTCAATCATCAATACGACTAATAATATTAATGCCAAAAATATTGTAAGTTAGGCTTTGCAACGCCCTTTCTATTTCCTTTTCTTATTCAACTAAATCAACCTCCTAACATTTGGTCCCTCTTGTTTAAAATGGTTTTGTAGTACGCTCCCATAAACATTTCAGTTTATCTGTGGTCTTTTGCCAAGCCCACAGAAAACAATGCACCAAGAACATGAAAGACTGTTTAACACATTGTGTCAAAACAGACCTTCCAGCAAGTGAAGGATTGCTGGCTTTCTTAAGCATCTTGCATCCTCTTTTTAAAGAACTAGCTTTGAAATGGCAGATATCTTAACTGTAGGCCCCCAACCCAGTGTGATGAAAGATTTAAAGACTGTCCTCCTTAAATACACCCCTTGGTCCTGTACACTGTAAAGGAGGGAGGTCACAATGAGTTATACAGATTACCTCCCTGAACACGTTGTAACATCCAGATGGTACACAATGGAAAGCAAGGTGGTACAAGGAACTGGTCTGTAATACAGACTGGACATGCATTTCTAAAATGCAAACCTTTTTTTCTCCCCCCACCCTCCCCCTTTTCTTAAAAAAGAAACAAACAAAACAACAGAAAAAACAAAAACCCCTTTAGCCAGTAGTTTGTTGTTTGCTCCCCCCTGTAAACTATACATAAACACCCCATTTTTTAGTAAGTCACAGCTGTGTGGCATTATAGACAACGGAAGAAACTATGGTACATTCGATTCATTATAAAGTCTTTTGCATTTTTTTGGTGCTTTTTCCCCATTTCTTTAAAAAATACAAAAAGAAAAACGAACAGGTGACAGTCCACTGTCCTGCAGAGGCTGCTGATTTTTAATCTTTAAATTTCACCTAGTTTTATTTGTTAACTACCAGTTTCTTTAGGTCTTAAACTCCCTGCGTAGATCTCTTACTCGGCATGGATCTCTGCTTCGGGCCTCTGCAGGGACAACTCTGTCTGAATGAAGGCGCCCTGCCCCAGGGCGGTAGAGTATGTCCTGCTATTGTGGGAGGGTGCAAAACTAGGAGGGGGAAAGCTGCCAGGACCCACCACGAGGGTGCTGCCCCCTCGGGTGGGCACAGCAGCTGGCTGTGTTTGGGGCTGAGGTAAAGGATGATAGTCATCCAAGTTATCGTACTGGGACAGCACGGTCATGGTGCTGTGCCGCTTGCCGTGTGGCTGGTAAGTGTATGACACTCCATGGTCCCTATCTACGTTGTCCTGGAGATGAGGAGCAGGGTTGGGGGGGTGATGGTAGTGCGGATGAGACCCTCGGAGGCTGTGAGAGCGCTCGGGCTTGGAAGGGGCCACAGGTTTCACAGGGACCACCTGTGGATCTTCCTCTGGGTAGCCGCCAGTGGTTTTGATCCTCACCATGTGCCTGTCTTGCTCAGGCCGCTCGTAGCGGGACTGGTAGCTTCTGGCCTCCGGGTGCTCCTGCCAGTGCCTACTGCTGTTGCTGCTACCGCCGCCGCCCATTTGGTCGTATTCCCCTTGCCCATTCTTGGGATCTGGGCGATTCAACTCTTGCTGCTGCTGCTGCTGCTGCTGCTGGGGAAGACTGCGCTGTGGTGGCTGTGGCTGATGTGGATGGTGCTGCAAGGTCTGGACATTCCTGGGCCCGCTCTGCTTCTGCGGGACAGCCGTCTTGTCACTCAGTCCGTTGCCCTGGTAGTGCTTTTCGAGCTCCACACACGAGAGGACCTCGTTGTCGGAGAGAGGGTGCCGCAGGGAGTGCTGCGTCGCCATTGGCCCGCTGTACCGGCTGTCCTTCGCCTCTGCAGCCATCAGCACGGCTTTTCCGGGGTCTGACTTGCTTCGGAGGTGCAGGATCTCCACACCCCCCAGATCCCCTTGCAGGACCGGGCCCACGTTATCGTACTGCGACATCACCGGCGCCTTGGCCTTCTGCCGCGCTCTGCTCTCGCGCCGAATGGAGTGCATGCGAAGCTTTTCGGCTTCCTCTAGGTCCCAGGCCAGATAGACGGGCCCTCCCTTGACATCAGGAGACGGGGGCATGTCGCGACTTACAAAGCTGTGCTCTTTTCCTGGCGGCACAATATGCCTCGACAGGTAGTGGTAGCCCGATTTTCCACCCACCCTGCCTAAGTGCGGGGCCAGGTCACGGCTGGTGAGGGAGTGAAAGTGCCGCAGCCGAATGGTGCCGTAAGGGTCCACATCATAATAGGGAGCATCCAGAGGGTTAGCACCCGAATACGGGCTGTAGCGATAGTGCACCCGCCCATTCTCGAAATAGGGCTGCAGCTGGGTGACGTGGTAGTCTGACTGCGACGTCTGTGTGTAGGGTTTGTACTGGTAGACCGGGCGCTGGTAATAGAAAAGTTCGTCATCCGGGGGGACCTCGGTCCGGGAGATGGGCACCGAGCGGACAGCCGTCGGTGGCGCGTGGAGAGAGTGAACTCTACGGATCGTCGGGTACGCCGCCGCCCCATCGCCGGGAGAGTAACCCAGCCCGCGATGGCCCGAGGGTCCTGCTGCGGGGCTGTATTCTGCCCTGTGCGGAACCCGGGACTTGATGGACTGATGGAAGGACTTGGGACCCAGAGTGCTGTAGCGACCATCCGCCCGAGCGCTGTAGAGGACCTGGGGCTCCGGCTTGGAAGGGTAGGATAAGTGCGGCGGCACGCTCTCCGGCCGGTAGTGATACGGCGCGGAGGGCTGGCCGGTGGCGGCAGCGGCGGCGGCGCGGTGATGGTAATAACCTTCCCCGACAGGCTCTGGGGCGGCCTCCGGTTTCGAGTGGTAGAGATAGACCTGCTGGAGGGCAGACGATTTCCGGGGGGGGGGCGGCGGCTGCGGCAAGGCTTCCTCCACCGAGGCCGGCATGGAGGCCTCCGTCAGGATGGTGTGAAAGTTGGAGGCGTTGGCGGCTTCGGTGCCGGAGAGGGCGGCGGCGGCCAGCCTGCTCTCGATGGAGCGCACGGGCGGGGCGGGCGGGGCGGGGCCACAGGAGTGATACAGAGGAAGGGACTCTGCCCGAGGGTGAGGGGCGGGGGGCTTGGCCGTCTCCCGAGACTTCTCCGCGGGGTGGGGGGGCCCGGGCGGGGCAGGGACTGAGCGGGCAGCCGGAGGGGTGGAGTGGGGCTGTGTCGCCTGGGCCGGGAGGTCAGCATGCTTTAGCTGAGGCTGAGGAGGAATCCCTCCTGCTGTCTGCATCTAGGAAGCAAAAGAAAACAAGACATGTTACGTACGCCGAGTCCCGTTTAAGAAAGCAGGTTGGTTTCTACACTTGACCAATGTGAGTGAAGGTGAGGTGAGGCCAATTCAGATGCTGACATGGTATGAAGATTTGAAAGATTTATGCATCTAAAAGACAGGGGTGGGTATTCTGTTCTAACAAAACTGATGCTTTAATCAGATTAAAGCAGATGCTTTAACCTTTAATCTGATGCTTTAAAGGGAATGTTTTATTTATTGTGATATATCTGCATTACTTCAGTTTCAGAAATGCCATCAGGAGGAAGAAACAAGCAGAGTACCCAACGAGCCGCAGTTTACAAAGGCACTTTGAAGATTGGAATTCAATTGGCATTTCCATTTCTGTTCACCTTAGAAAGTTTCGGCCGGCAAGGGAATAAACCTAAAAAGAAAACGTGCAACGACCCACTATCGGTTTGAAAAGTTTGTTTCAGTCATCGGGGAAAAAAAACAAACAATCAAAGGTTTCTCTTATAAAGGCATCGACAAAGGCACTGCGGGTTCATGCCTGGATCAGGTCACCAGCCGACTGGAGCTGCAGCAGGAGGGCAGAACCAGCACCTCCCAGGTGCTTACTGAGGGACACACCTTCCCTCCAAGTGGCACCGAACCTCCGGCACGAGGCTGTGGTGCCTGGGACATGCTAAGGTTGGAAGGTTGGCAGGTCACTTCCTCATTCTCCCAGGTGTGGTTGTGTGGTTTGTAGCTGCGATCCAAGACGTGAAAAGCCCCCAACTGGCAAGTCCCAAATTGCGCGTGTATAGAAAGGAACAAAGCGTCTTTAGCTTCCTTCCTATTCTGCAATGTTTTCATAACCTTCTGCCCTCCAACACCTCTGATTTAGCCGCGTTGGTGTTAATGGACAAATCTCCATATTACAAGTGCTGTCCTCCATTACCTGCGGTGACAACGTGGGAACTTCCTTGACGGCAGAGCCCGTGGTGGGGGCTGGGCTGCTGGTTCCCGGCACTTGGCCCATCGCAGGCTGCGGTCTCTCGGGGCTCCTGTGCGAGGGTGCCGCGGTGGCAGGGGGGCCGGGGGGCGCGGCAGGCTGGCTGGGCGTCGTCAAGACGGCGGCTGTGACACCGTCACGGCCTTGGCTGGCAGGGGACACGCTAGGCAGGTCGGCGCCGTGGGCAGTGCCAGAGCTCACGCCGGGGGCCGCGGCCTGGCTCTCCGTGGGCGTGCCGGCGAGGGCGGAAGAGGAGGCTGGCGCTGGAGGCGCGGCCCTCTCCGGCGGGTCGGCGGCAGCGTGGGACTGAAGGGGCGGCGGGGGAGGCCACTCGATGATGTCCAGTGGTTCCGGCACCCTGGGAGGGGAGGTGGGTGTCGGGGGCTCAGAGGGCCTCCTCTGGGACTGTATGGAGGCCTGCTGCGCAGACTCGGCCAGGGCCAGGGCAAGCATGCGGGCAGCGTTCTTCGGAGGGGGAGGGGGGGGGAGGAGGGTGACCGCGCTGACGGGGGCGGGGCCCTGCGGAGAGTCCAGAGCTACGGCTCCTGGAGGAGGACAAAACAGAGGGGGCTGAAGGTCAGGAGAGTGAAGGAAAGGCAAGCTGGTCTTCCAGAAAGGAGAGGCGACGGGGAAAAAAAAAAAGAGCGCTTGGGTCTCGGTCTCGTTCATTTCCTAAAGAAGGGGTTCTGAAATCCCAACAGCCTGCCTAAGAAGAAATACCAGAAAAGGCCAAACATACGGTAAAGGGTGAAAAACAACATGAACTGTGGATATTTTAAAACAGGAAGAAATATAATGAACTTCAGTTATTAAACAGTTTGTAAAAAAGCTTACAATCACAGCCTTTACTTGTGTAAGAGTATAAAAAAACAAGAGGACAAGCAGAAACTAATTCCATACCAAAAAGTCTAAAACAAAAATGGCTGAAGAGCTTTATTTGGGTTATTTCTTTTTACTTTTCATTGTGGAGTTAACCTCTTGTGGTTCCTTTGCTGTTCTCAGGCTGGCACGGTTCCTTGCTCTGAAATCTAAAAGCTTGCAGGCACGGGGCACTAGGGAGGACTGCAGTACAGTCCGTGAAAGGACACGCATTGTAAATAAGATTTGATTTGAAAAGATCCAAAGAGTTGAAAAATTCCAACACCCGTGTTAAAATACATCCATGTTTCATTATTGAATATTATTTAAATTTTGGAAGAGCATTTCAGATAACAGTGAAGTGAGTTTGGTTCTAACTGAGGAAATCCTGAGAGGCTGCAACTGAATCTACCTTTGACTCATCACACAGCTCGACTGACTAATGATTAAAGATGAACCAAATGATTTAGCAGAGTAATTTCCAAATTGTAACCAGCTGGCTGAGCTCATTCCTTCACCCTGGACTCCTGTGGGAATAATGCATGCTTTTAACCACCCACCTCCAGACAAGAAAGGACATGAAATTCGAATTTGCCATTAAATCTGCAAGAAATGGGCTATAATAAAAATAGGCGAACAAGACTAATTTATTTTATTAATTTCCTGAGCTTAGAAAGCAAGCACTGCTGTTCCAAAATGCCTTTGACTACATGTTCCCTGCCCCTAATTCTTACCACAGCTTCATTGTTGTCAATTACACTGCACTCTTTTCATGAATATTAATCTTATTTCTTTGTCTGTTCTGTCGACATCACTTTCCTGGTGACACGAGCATGAATCACAAAAATGCACCATTTCCAATGTAACTGAATTTTTCTTCAATGTATTTTTTGCTTTCTTAAGTTACAAGCTGCGTGAAATTCAGAAAAGAAAGTATTTTCCACCACGCATGATCAATATCAGCCCTGATTTTGGACTTCTGCAGGTCCTGTGGCTTTGAGGAAATTTATGTCTTTTAAGACGTTCAATACACTGGGTCTGAACTTTAAAAAAGCTCCTCAAACATTTTAGTTATGAGACAACTGCCTGCTTTCAGTAGAATAAAATGCCTTGTGTCATAGTGTGCTTGCTTGTGATTGCATGAAGCTCTTTCCAGAATTATTTACTGCATCTGTGTTTGGAGAAAATTGTTTAAATAGCTGTAATATAAATACTTTTAATCTAAATGATCAACATAAAAAAGTACCGTGTTGAAGACCACTTTAAAACTGGAGTAAAAAGTTAAAAATTTAGAAAACTGAAACAGTCCGTAATTTTGATGCACTTGCGAACTGTTTCCATCAAGCTGGACATGGAGTCTTCACTCTGCACCACGAAGTGTAATATTTAGAAAACCCTCAGAATAGTTTTTCACGGGTCGAGTTGACGCAGTTGCCATCACTCTCTTCGTTCAACAACTCACCACCAGAGGGCGGCATAGTCCACCAGTACTCCACACTCCCAATTCATTTCATAGCTCTACGCCCCCCCCCAGAAAACCCCCCACTGACCTGGCTGGGCGTGACCGCAGGTGGCCGGCTTGGCCTGCTCGGGTCGGTCCGTGATGGCCGAGCTCCGGGCCTCTGAGGCACAAGGGGCGGAGAGCTTGCTGGGGACGTCCGGCTGGCAGCCCCCCGCGGGACGCGGCTCGCCGCTCTTCAGCGGCATGGGGGGCGGGGAGGAGCGGCCCGGACCCTGCGAGATGGGGGGCGGGGAGGGGGGGAGCCCCCCGATGATTTCGGAGACCCGGCTGGGCACTGAGATGGCCACGGGCTCAGAAATCGTCAGCGGCGGGGGCGGCTTGGCGCACCTGCGACCGATTTTGGGGGAGAGGGCGTGCGCCACCTTTTCGGCAAAGGTGGAGGGAGGGGAGGAGGAGGAGGAGGTGGGGGGGTATTTCTTGCCCCCCGCCCTGTCCTCCAGCGCTGGGCTGAGGTCCGGCGAGAGGAACGGGCTTGTGAATTTCTCTGGGGAAGGCGACATGGGCTCTGATCCACTGGCGCTGCCAGGGCTCCTCCCCAGTCCCGCCACATCCCCCACCTCCGGTGAGGGGAGGACAGGCTGCGGGGGGCTGCACTGGAAGGACATGGGGTCAAAGTCCAGGGTGGCCATGCCGATGTCCGGGGGGCTCAGGTCCACGTCCTCGGTGGAGCGCGGCGGAGAGATGAGAGCCGGGACCCGGACGGGCCCCTCGTCCCCGTCGCTGTCCTCCTGGGGGACATTGTCGTAGGAGTTGCAGTGGTGCCGGCTATCCAGCAGGTCTCCGTTGAAGGACGTGGAGAGAGCGTCGCTGCTGGACCTCGGCCTGCGGGGCCTGTAGACCTTCGCCTCTCCTGGGTGGGGGGGACAGAAGCGTTTTGCCCTTTACAAGAGGGACAAGCCCAACCAAAACCCTTTGTTCACTGAGTAAACACAAATAATAAATGAAAAAAAAATCTCATTTGTATTCTGTTACTGTTCACGTTTGACACCGCTAGTTACTAATCTACATTTACATCAAGTCTTGCAGAGTGAATCATTTCCATCCTCATCTTGAAAAAAGATAATTTCTTAGGTCTATTTTTACAAAGACACCAATGTCTACCATGCTATGAAATCACAATTATTAAGTGTCTTGAAATGCCCCAGTGTACCTCCCAGCCCTGCTGTTCTGCCGACTTCATTGAGAAATTCAGATACATGAAGATCGCGGCTTCCCAAAACAAGACACAACAGATGAGCAGACAGAGCAGAAAACACGTCTCATGTCTGGCTTCCAGGCTGGGCTGGGATGTGCGTGCTGTGTCAGCAGAGCAAGCATCCAAAGATGAAACAATTACTGCGAAACCGGTGGTTTACCTTCCACATTGTGCAGAGAGGTGAGCGACTCCTCGCTCTTGGCGGATCTCAGCGTACCCGTATCTCCTCTGCCGCCTGAATTGTGACGGAAACAAAACGAGGACGTTCAAAAGACATTTTTACAGTCAAAGGAAAAAAAAAAGTGACCGAAAACCGAAACAAGAACCAAGCCAGTAAGTGTGTTCTACGCCACGTTCTTCGTTAAGAACCACGAGAGAAGGGACTGTACCGGCAAGAGCCATGGCCTTGATCTCATTGGGCTCGCTGGGGTTGCGGTGGAGCTTGCGTTTGGCCATGGAGGAGGACTTGCCCAGGTTGAAGAAGGATCGCCAGCTGCCCACTGGAGATTTCTTTGCCTTGGCGGGAGGCCTCTTCCTGTGGTAGGAAGAGTTGGTAGAGAAGATTAGCAGCACTCGATTGGGGAAAAAAAGGCAACTTTCGCAGACCAAGGGTGGCTTAAGAAATAAAAGATGCTGTATGTACATTTTGGTGTGTGCCTATTTGCACACATACATCTTAGACAGATAAATACTGACAGTGGTATATTACACAGTGGAAATGATATTTATATAATTCTCAGAAAATAGTATTTTATGCTTTTTTGCTCGATTACCCCAAGACACTTTCTCAGAAGCTGTTCCCGTACAACCGGAATTCTCAATCCTTCCCAGTTGTGCATCTATGCAACTCCAAATAACTGTGTTTTGTAACAAGGAAATCTGAAAGGCAGTCATTTGTTCTACCTTTCTATTTTACAATTTCAAACTCAAACAGCTCAGAAATGACTTTCAATTCATGTAAGGCTTCCATATAATAAACAGTGTTTTTTTTTGTTTTAGGCTTCCCAGAAACTACCATAAAAGACAGAATAACAACACGCCAGCTGTTGCACAGTATGTTATGGCATTCTAAATTTTCTCAAAAAAAGACCGTTAGTGGTTGAGCATTTACTGCAGAAAAGTGCCCTCCTAATCAGTAATAAAAATTACAAGTCACCCTGGGATGATCAAGGAAATCTTACTAAATGAGATGATAATCTTGCACACTAATAAGCTTATTCATAAACCTAAATTAAAGGCACTTCATGTTTGTTTAGCTTGCTTTCACGAACTGCTATGAGAGCATTATAATTCTCGTTTGTTTCTCTCCTCTTTATAAAACACAGCAGAAGTCTGCAGGTGGAGGTTCAGGCTTGTCCCAGGAGGTTACCTCTCAGTGGGGAATTCTATGACAGTGTGGAATTTGCCCTGCAGAGCTGCCGGCCCTTCTCCCACTTCAATGTACTTGCTGTCGGCTGTGACAGGGGAGTTGATCTGGGCCTGGGTGCGAGCCTGGGCTTCCTCCAGTGTCAGCAGCTTAGTGGAGGGAGAGGAGACCAGCAGGGATTTGGGCCGAGACAGGGAGCTGTGGCCTGGACACCAGGAATGAGGACAACGGAGAACAAAAAAGGAAAGAGAGAGAAGGATTGTTTAACTTCAGGCACAGTTTTTTTTCCTCCCTCCAAAGTAACCACAAGCTAGCAACAAAGGGTACTCAAATGCTTCAACAAATGTTTTTCTTTTCACGACTAATCTTCTTGACAGTACGAGAGGAAAATGCAGTCTGATCAAACTGCAAACCTGGGCACTGGAGACAAGGTGGGGAAGGGGTTTATTTTGCTAGACTGGTATACGCCGTATTACCATGGTGCAGATTCAGAATGAAAATGCTGCGTATGCTTGCAAAAGAAACAGGGAAGCAGCTGAAACCCAGAATTTACAGTCTCTCCCTCTGGCCAGACCTTTTTCTGCCTCTGCCATCGTGAAATGTTGTGTTAAAAGGTGTGTTTTGCATTAACAAAACAATACGAAGATGTTTTAATGTGTTTTAAATTCTCAACAGTTTTAAGCCCAGATGTAAAACTCAGCATCACTGTTCCTAAGTAACTGACAGTTCTCGTGTTCTGATAAGTGGGAGAAGCGTCCAAGTGTGTGGGCAGCAAAGGAACAGGCAAAACTGAACGCTGAAGAGGAAAAAGGAGAAACACAACATTCCAGGTGTTGACCTTCCTTCAGGTGTCGCCTCTTCAGCGTGGGACTGGTCAAGGTTAACTCACCTGCTCCTTCTCGGATGAGCGAGCTCAGCTTGGGGCTGAAAAGCACGTCCACGTGGTTCAGAATGAATTCCACCACAACCGACTGGATCCGCACCTCCATGAAGGCGGCAGTGCCGCTGAAGCACGCCGACTCGATCTGCTTGGACCTGAACAACAGAGAAACACACACCCATACCGACATGGGTCAGTGACGGGGCAGAGGTCAATGAACACTCCATAGCGCAAGTATGCAAAGCACTCCACTGGAATTCTTTTACAGCCCTACCAGCAGCATTAATGACACTCCACATATTGCAACACTCCGATGTTTAAAACTATTCAAGGTACGAAATGACACTTCTGTCCACATAATCTAGTCTTCCTCTCATTTACAAAGTAACTCATAAACCTCATCAACAAAAACAAAACCAGACAATTAACTGAATGGTTCTGGGGAAAGACAGTAGGTTCTGCATCTGTTTCACCACGGGCAATCCTCCAGAAAGCCAACCAAGGCAGCAATAATGATGAGAAGAGAAGAAATTAACTGCTCTCACAGGGCCCCAGGCGCAAAGAACAGCCCGTGATACCTGAGCAGGTTGGGAGCCCAGACAATGGCCAGATTCTTGCTGTGCATGTTGGTGACGTAGCTGAAGGCAGCCAAATGGGACAAATGTCTCATCAGAAACTCCAAAGTCCTAGAAGGAAAAAAAAAGCATGGTATAATTTTAAGAATATACTCAAAAGTCATCATCATAATGGCTTCAGAAAACCCAATTCAACACCTATTTTTTTCTGGAATTACTTAATTTTTCAGATTTTTCTCCCCCCTTCCCTCTGGTCAGCGTTATAGGAGCATAAAGGATTGAACTTCCAGACTCAGAGACCAGTTTCTTCCCACAAGCTGTCAGATTACTGGACTCTACCCCTGCCACTGGCTCACATGTTTTGATGTTTTGTTTTTAAGTTGTATGTTAAGTATGTTATTTAACTTGTTGTTGCTGCTGCTGCTGTTCTGTGTTTATGTTTTTGGTATTTCCTTAACTTCTTTTTCCTTTAGCATTCATGCAAATAAGCATTTAATTGCACTTGTGCATATGACAATAAACTGAACTGTGCTTACAGCAGCTGAGGGCACTTCGGCACCATGTTAGAATAGAAGCTACTTTTATTTCACAGCCTGTAAGCGATTCATTCATGTCCATGTACTGTACCTTTCTAATCTGCTGATTTGCCACTAAACTGATTTATTAAAAAAGTAATTATGTGTGTATCACACTGGGGCCTGCTAAATCCTGTCAGAAATCTGTCAAAGCCTAGGAATGTAGGAGGTTTAGTTCTCGTGCAGTCTCCCCTGTTACCCAGCAGAGGGCAGGCACTGCTGGCTCTAACCTGTAATGGGGAGGAGGGAGCTGCTGGATGACATCATGGATTTTAATCAGTCGTTCCTCATCTGTGGCGGCTGACACGGCCTCCTGTGGGGAACAACACGAGAGAAGGTTCAGAAACAAAGGTTAGCCCCCTTTGCATTCAGAGGAAATGCTCAGTGCACCTACTCCTCAGGCTCGTGGCACAAATTCATTTCAGGCAGGGATACCGGAGGGACCGCATTCAGACTGCGCTACCGAGCCAAAAGCAGAAAACCTCAGTGCAGTTTCTATGGCGACCAGTAAACAACAGCATGGACCTCGGCCCATTCCCTAACAGCCTTCTTCCCCGAATGTGGTAAAATCTCATCGAGTACGTTCTCAAAGCAGCACTGCTGGGACTTAAACTCATTGCCTGTGGCCCTATGGCTTCAAAACCAAAAGAAGGATACAATCAAAAGCTTTCTGGAGAGTTAGATTTCAAAAATAACCTCAGTGAGGAGACCCAATTCCTGAACCAAAATGATAGATGGCAGTGCAATGACAAAATGACTAGCGGGGAGGACATTTAAAATTTAGAAGAGAAGGCACTTATTTACACAAAAGAGCTGTGGGAGTTTGGAACAAGCTACCCAGGCAACCAATATCAACACTTCTTCACTTTCTTTTTTCATCAACACCTGTTTTTTTTTGCAAATAAAGCCGACTTCAGAGTGAAATGAAACGCTTTGAGCTCCCTGCAAAGTGTCCTGCGGCAAAGAACTATTTCCGCAAAGAGTCACCAGATGCCCGAGTACTTCTAACTGAATTACACAAAGCATTCCTGACACTGTTAAGAAGTTTCGCCATCAGAGGTCTTTTGGAATCGGCAGTCATTCGGCGAAAACATTCAAGAGTGAAGGCTTACGGAGAATTTCTCGTAGAGCTGGTAGGTGAGCAGGGGGTTGGGCAGCTCTCGGAAATACAGCTTGCACAGGGAGCCCACGCAGTGGATATCCTGGATGTACACATCCTTCGTCAGGTCTGGGATCTGCTCCGAGTCAAACTCGTGCCTGTTCAGCGAAAGGAATAGATCCCCCAAGTTCAATCTCTTACACCAGATTCATGCCCTTTAAGCTCCTGGTATTAAAAATGGCATCGAAAAAGGGGTCGTTGCACATGTGACAGGGCAAAAAACTAAAACCGGGTACTCCTGCATAGCAGGCAATAACTGTTATGTGTGTACAGTACATACTATGTATATACAGTGAGATGCATGAAATACACATGAATTCTACAGACTTATTCAGTCATTAGTGCGTTTTAAGTAATCTCCATGTCCCAATTAATGCTGAAGTATGCAATGCCACCTGCTTTTTAGATAGGTTTTACAAATCACCAAACTATAAACTTTTCAATTTTTCATTTCAGGCAACATACAAGTGCATGGATATTTCCTACTGAACGAATCTTTTGTCAGCACACGGGCAAAATTAGCTAAAAGGACAAAAAAAACATTGGGGGTAAAGCAGGTTATTGAAATGATTAAATCCATAACAAAAAAACGCATACATTCAACGGAAAAAAAGAAGTACAGGTACCACCTTTCCCGGTGTCTGTAAAAGCTATAATTAAACCTGGAATGTCATCTCTGAGTAGAGATGACAGTTTTATTTTTCTAGATAGGAAAACAAAATGTTGGAATTCCACTGATAGGAACAGCAACTAGTCTCAACTAGTCTAAAATGTCTAGGTAGTGGAGACATTGATGCTGCATTCCACCAAACAGATGGTGCAGAATACAAACATACACCTCTTCACTGCACAAAAGTGAGTTTATGACTACATCTAAAAAATTATCTCAGTATGGATCTTAAGAAGAAAAAAAGACATGCCTCTAAACACTGTCTCCCAGGTACTTTGCAGATTTATGCATAAACAGAAGTAACATTTGGTTTATAAATGGCATGACCCAGGCAAGTTTTCTACAATGGTTTAGCAGACATACAGTACATGTAGGCAAACAGGTTAAAAAAGGCAACGTAAGTGGATACTATAAACTGTATGTCACAGGACCCACTACATATTTTCTTAAAATGTATTTTTAAAGTTTTATACCTTCACCACACCACTTTGTCCTGCCCTGCTTCTGGGGTTACGTTTTTGTCCTGCCTGGAAGAAACTACCTCTTTTTTTTGCTTTGTGTCATTTCCTGCTATTCTGCCGTTCACTGCTGGACCAATGAGAGGAATTCCCTCCCGTTTTCAAATCTAAACCCCGCCCAGGGTAAGCTCTGAACGCAGGCCAATCTCCTCAAGAGCTGGGCAGAATTCTCGGGGTAAAGACATGATGGGTGTTGCAACAGCCCAAGACTTGTCTCCATCTTTCAAGGACCACAGCTTAAAACCCCTGCATCACAGCAGTGGGAACCCTCTGCATACAGATCCAGACGCAATAATAATATGACATTTCATCTGGTCACTGAAATGTTCCTCCCCTGTAACCAAAAATTAGGAACACATGATGGATTCTGGAATGAGCATCACATATCAAGAATGCAATACATAAATAAAATTACAAGATGAAAATCCTTTCAGTGCACTGCTCGTCTTGCACGGCAAATTTCTATTACAGTGTTTACCCTTCCCCCCTCTGTCTCCTACCGTAATTTCTGAATGTTGGAAGCAATTCCAGAGAGCCGATACATTCCATCCACCACCCCATGCTTCTCGATGAACTCTGTGCAACTCTTGAGGACCTGAGGGACTGGAGGGCACAGAAAGGACACTTAGAAGAGCAGCCAGAGTACCTGATGCTGCAAGATTGGAATAACCTACAATGCAGAACATGAGGAGTACATGAGCAACATTACACATTAACAGCAAAGAATACAGCGGAAGGTACTTCAACAAAATAACTGCCAAAAAAAATCCCCCATATATTAAATTCATCACCTTCTAAACAGTAGGTTGTGACTTATTACTAATTCATCAATGTAAGCCATACCTACAGAGCATTTATCTGAAATGTATTACTGTACATACAGTACAGTATAAAAGGTAATTAAGTACAGAGAAAGTCTTTATCATGCAATTGGCTTGATCTGTTAACTTATGTAAACTTTAACCTTTAAAGCATATTTAAAATTTGAACACCTTGTACATTAGAAAAAATAAAAAGGTCTTCTGCATTCTTGGTATTTGTAATTGTTTTATCCAGTCACGATGAATGCTGACTTCACTAATCTTTTATGAAGGTATTTTTCCATTCCAGAAATAAATAAAAATAGGCTAAAGGGAAATGTGTATCTACTGAATCTGTATAGGTGTACTTTGCGGAAAACAATCTCCAGAGGAGCTCTGGAACACCGCTTCAGCAGATCTCACGCTGGAACAAACCAGCAGATTCCAGCGACGGCAAGAGATTACAACAGTCTTCAAAACAGGTCCTATTCCATCAAGATGGAAAAATGCTAATATTTTCAATACAAATACATTTCATCCCTTTTAGCTTTTTTTAAAACATTTTAGACTTCAGAACTGTTAAGGAAATTACAGCACTGTTTTTTACAGGTTGTTGCCTATCACTGACCTTTCTCCTAATAATACTCCGCTGTGCAGCCATCTAAACATTTGATTTCCAATGCTACACAAAAAAAACTATTAAAACAAACTCCAAATACACAATTAAAAAAATTGACATAATCGTTATCCAAATGAACTGTCATATGGTCTGAACTCAAATGTCTGGTCTAGTATGTGTTCTAACCAAATTGTATGGACATGTCAAGAAAATGTAATTGCTCTAGTTCACATTTCAGATTCTATTTAAATTCGCTTCATATAAACATAAAGCCAATATGTGAACTCCTGACTTTCATATTTTTAATCCGCAAATTCCCTGTAATGTTAAATCTACATCTACAAGCTTCCTTCAAGAGAGACAGCTTCGGAGGGTCAGGTACTATGAATGCAACTCTGCTCTGAACTGAATGCTCTCTCCTCGAGTACATATGTCAGAGATAAGAACCTCCACACAGAAGCAGAGTCAACCCTCCCAGTAACTAGACCATCACACACGCAAAACCGTTCCACCAAATACCAAACATACCAGGAAAGGCAGCTTAGGCTGGGGCCCCTTTATATTTTGAAACAAAGAAATCCAACATGTCACGGAAGAATGGAGATAAGAAATTGGGAATCCTCAGGCTAGCTTGGTTTATATAAACTCTTCTCACTCGCCACTAAAAATCCTTATCTGCACCCGGCATTTCGTGGCCGGTTTAGTTCAACAAGGGTTCTGAGAGGTTTCCACAATTTAAGATCTCAGGCCTTTTCCCACAACAAATCAGAATTGCAGCTCAGAACTGATATCTTGATATTCCGATATTCTATATATTAAATCTAAACATTAAGATTTTGAATCATTGACACACAGCACCCACACGCAGAGGAAAATCAAACTTTTAGAAAACAGGAACTTTAAAACATCCAGCTAAAGGAAATACGAGAATCTGTTCACTATGTGAGTTCACAAATTACATGATACTGGACGGACTAATGGTATCATACCTGCACCCCAATGTGTCACCAAGCATAGGAGGCCCCACCCCTAACATACACATCACATGCCTGCCAGGAAGAAAAGCGCCCTCACGACTGACTCTCAATAGCCTGTACCTGCTGACATCCAGGAAGGAGGTACACCGAAAAAACACAGTCCATTGCACTAGCTTGAGGAAACCATTCAAAGCACATGGGAATGGTAAATGTATATGCCTAAGCAGAATGGATGATTATAATTAATGCAGTACTACAAAAATTGTACACAATGGTAAAAATAAAATGCTGCTTCAAAACTGGCAGATGCTTAATGGACTATTCATTGTCTAACTGAAGTCAGCAAGAGAACTTTCACGTGAAACTTCTCCGGAGCTAAAGAACAGGATTGACCTGTGTTTCAACAACTCACCACTGTCTGGCTGTGAAAAGCTGCTCTGGCCAAGCCTTATCTATTTGCTGCAGAATACCCTGCTCTTATCACCCACAGCAGTTGTTCTTAACCTTTCCTGCAGCCTGAACCCTCTGGTTCCCATAATCTGCTCTCACACCCTAATCAAAAAATCACTGAAGTATAGTACATCATATCTTTAAAACTAAGATATATCATGAATAAATATGTCTCTTTCATTCTATGGTTATTTCAATTTTGCAGTAAAATTAAGCATTCTTAAAGAAACACTTTTTTTTTTAGAATTGTATATTTTAAATTCCCAGTAAATAAAGATCACGTGAATAATTCTAAAATTATTTTCCCAGAAAGGGCATCTTGTACCCCCAGGGGTGTGTGCACTCCAGGTTAAGAACCACTGCTCTAGAGAATACCTACTGTTGCATCAGTTGCATCCTGTGTAAGACCCATAGAATGATCTCAGTACCTGCTTCAGTTCCCAGAGTTAAAGCCCACAATTTCTGTGTTGCACCATAATATGAAGGATAATCATAACCATGTATTTTTATATTTATATGTGATTATATGCAATTGAACTGACTGAAAGGTGTTATGGTGTTATGTGTTCACTCAGGGTCCCTTTATGTATCACTAGGGCCTACGTGAAGCTCTGATAACATTCAGTGGCGGAAACATGCAGAAATTCAGAAAATCTGAAGGGGGGGTGAATACTTTTTCCACGAAACTATACAAGTGATGTGGCAGCTGTGTGGTTTATTGGCTCCGTGTCCAGTGACGACATCTTCCTTGCATCTCATAAAAACTGCCATGTTCAAAAACAAACCAAATAAAGGGGCCAGAACATTTTAAATCCCAAGATTTCTCTCGACATACGTAACTATTAATTACTGCTCATATGGGAAACTAAATAACTTACAACATTCCTGTGCTTTGGCACTACAAAACCACAGGGCAGCAAATCCCACAAGTGAACAATTTGATGTTCTGTAAGAGCCCAGCCTTGATGGGATACTGACACAAACACACCATGTTGTGGAAACTCCAAGCTGGCAGTGTATAAAAGTTATTTAGAAAAGACAGGGAGAAGGGGGAGGTCAGGGCGTAGCTCAGAGGGAATTAGAAGACACTCAGAGTGGTTAAAATGGAGGGCTGTCTCTGCTCAAGGATCCATGGAAGGGAAATCTTCAAATACAGCTTTCCAATGTGTGCTAATCATCCCACCTAACCTTTAAACCTTTTAAGCTCATTTGTCGCCATGGTGACGCTGGAGGGCTCTTAGGGAACTCTACCAGCTTCAGCTGTGGGGGTGGTCCCAGGCCGGGCTAAACCATCATCACCCCCCTCTCCACCTGCAGCAGAAAGCAGCCTGTGTCAGCTAAGGAGGTGAAGTGGGCTTTATTCAGTGCTTTTGGCTTCACAAATAATCAAAGAACTGACTTTACTAAAAATCAATTATAGCTGTAATTTAAATCTCTATATCTACAAAATACTTAAACGTTCCCCAGTGCTTCAGGCATTTGGTTGGCAGTAGGCATTTTGTAACTAATCCATAAACAACCTAATACTAATTATTCGAAACAGGAAAAAGTGAAACGCGCAGCACAAGGACTACAACGGGGTTACCAAATATTATATACATGTTCTTTCAGCAAAGGGGGCAGGTGAGGTTGTTATTGAGTATCAAAGCTGTTATGCTGAAGCCAAATGCATGCGTCAACAAAAAGCGTTTTGTCTTCATCAGGGAGACGTCCTGCGTGAGGTGTGTACTGTGACAAGAAACGTGAAATAAAGGTTTTAAGGAGCGCAGTTCCTCTTTTATACACAATCAAACGCTGTTCAATTGAGCAGCGGCTAATTACAAAATAATTCAGGGAACACATTGAGAGAAATGGCCCTGCATGTGTTAACAGAAGGCCCAGAATGTTAAGTACTCCTAACCCAGATTAGCACTTCAGTGGAACAAGTAGAAAATAAGGAATGAGCAGCAAGAGTGTGTGCAAAGTGGAATAAGGCAAGCACTAAGAAGTCAGTTCAAAATCTTGTATGAAAAAAGCCTGCAAAAACACTGTAATCTAGAGATGATTAATTTGAGCATTTCTTTGCGGTGACTGTTACACAGTTTCTCCTTCTCTGTCTATTTATATCACAGCTCAGTATTCACTACATTCCATATGGTTAAAGGATCACCACAAAGCAATTTTATTTCATTGGGTGCTAATTCAGCATCCCAATGCATTCATTGGTCTACTTATTCTTTACAAATAAGAACACTTGAAACAAATAAGATTGCTTTCTGCCCCCTTCTCCTCTGTGGTATGTGTGACAATTATACATTAGAAACAAAAAATATTGTTCTGTTTTTTTTTATTTCAGAAGCTATATGTCACAACTGAATGCCAAAAGAGATACGAGCACATTCTCTTCACGTCACAGAGGACTTTAAAAAGCAAGAGAAACTGTCACATGAGCCATAGTTCACAGTTTGTGTTTTCACTGCTAGCCCTGAGGATATACAGGGGCAGTACCAACAAGGGCCATTTCACACAAAGTACAAGAGCGGACAATCGAAAAATGCTTCGTTTCTACTTTTCTGAAGTGACCCCCAACACCTGAGTAAAGTATGAAAACGGGATATGCTCTCAGTATCGATTAGGGGAGCTCTCTTTCTCTCCATTTTGCTTTGCCGAGATCCCACTGAGAGCTCGGAGCTGGGATATCGCGCAGGCTGAAACGCCATGTTACAGCTATGTCATGGCAACAGGGAAAAAGACATCAGATCAGAAGCTCTGGCCAGCCTCCACTTTTCTCCCTGTTGTGGTGCACATTTACACATTCGCCACAGCCAGAGGAACTGGGCAGAACTGGGCCAGGTGGAAGTGCTGGTGAAGAAGAAGAAGGCCTCAAAAGCAGCTGAACCTGTTATTCGGGTTAAAACCGAAAAGAGAAACCTGTCCCAATTTCCTCCCTGGCAAACCCGTGGAGACCGGTATGTGTAAAAATATGTATTCATGATGCTCATAAACACTCAACTAACCCCTTCTCCCTCCCCGCATGGCGAAGTGACGCAGTGCGTTATTGACACTGAACAAAACTTGCGCTAAAACAGCTGAGTGTGCCAACAGCCGACAATAGCGTCCAGTTGGGTGAATTATTGTTCCTAATTAGTCCACTGACAGACATCAACCCCTCTGCTTTGCCTCTGCGGCACACGCGAACAGGAATGACTCTCATTTTCCAATAAAAAGCTCTTACGCCAGAAAACTCAGCCGGTCCTGCTTTTCCAGTAGATTTCCAGTTCCGGGTTTTGGGACTTCAATTTAAGTCTCAGAGTTTCTAGCTTCAGCGACTTGTTAAGGACTTCGATTAAGCCCACCAAAACAAAACCACACACACAAGCCTGCATAGAGGGCGGAGACGTCGGCTCTGCGGCCCGGACGGCGGCCCTCTGCGTTCTTCCGGCGGGTTAGCGGCCGTGACGGCGCCGGGCAGCTCACCGTCATGGCCGGAGTTGAGGAGGTGTTCGCCCAGGTCGCAGCCGAACACCCGCTCCCTCAGGATCCCGCGCTGCTTCAGCTTCTGCTTGGTGGGGCGGGACTTCATGAAGCTGCGCAGGAACGTGATGAGCTTGCCGTGCTTCTTGGACACTGTTCGGAGGGGGAGAGGGCAACACAAGAAACAACACAGGGGCAGGTCAGAGCAGAACCAGGGGACAGAGAGGCCTCAAAGAACCGAGAAAAAGCGGGCCGACAAGACTTCCAAAATGTGGAATCGTAAAACACGTTGCTGCAACCTGAAAGACGGCTCATCCTTGCCATCCAGATCAAATCCACATCCGGCTACTTACCTTACACCTAGCAGTGATCGATTTCCAAATGCCCAACAAACTACTGTGTCATTTACGGAATGCTAACATCCGTAGTATGATGAAATATCAGGAGGATTCATGCACTTCAAGTTTGGAAATGAGCACTGAAATAAATTCTCCTGCAGGGTTCCAGTAGCACCGAGAAAAAAAACACAACTCTCCTACAGAGCTGCAGATTTCACTTCACTTCCCCCTTTTGGTTCCAACCTGAGACTCGCCAAACTGTGCCTCAAACGTTTGACATATGACCTCAAACTTCAAACGGAGATCAAGAATAATTACGTTAAAGCACAGGCTGGGTAAAAAAAAAAAGCAAACAACCTGAAGCAAAAAGTAAGATCTCGCACTTGCATGAGATGTACTGTAAATACGAGGAAGAATCCACTTTGTGTCAAGTTCATGAGGGTTAGCCGCAAACCTGCCAGAATGCGTGTGAGCTCAGGAGAAAGAAAGTGGTTTGCTGATCAACTTTCTTTCCTCTGGCTATAAGAGTAATTTTTCAAAATCCTCCACTTTATATTGAAATGCTTATAGAAAATCCATGTTTGCATAAATAGAATGGGGAAAGTCTCTTCATTGGAGCAACAGCAGTTTTTCCACCCAGCCACACCAGCCATTACTGAGCAGAAACTGAATATTCCCTGAAGATAGATGAAAACACGTATTCCCTCATTCCCCTCATGAAACAATATACAACTTTATCACTCTGCATTAAATGAAACTCACAAAATTCAATATTTTCACCAGTTCCTCTACCTCAGAATTACCATCAGAGAAATGTGCATGTCTGTAGGTTTCTATTACTCTGTGATGAATGGTGTTCTCATTCTTGGTGATCTAAGTCTTGAGGATAAGCTTGCTTGCTAATATTTAATGGGTTATGCTTCATTTTTAAAATTTTAATTAGGGTGATGCTCATGTTGTGCCAACTGTACTATACATAAAAAAGTTAACGATCATACTCAAACTTAGAGTAAAGCCAAATGTTACTTAACACTCTTACAAAACACACTTGAATAAAAATTAAATTAAGCTGGCAGCGCTAACATAATGTGAAAAAATATTTTCAAATTTGTCATATTACAGTTTCTTATAATACATGAAGAAGAGTCACCCACGGTTCTTTATAAGAAAATTGTACAAGAGAACAAACACAAATAACCCACCAGATTTTGGGGTCTTTAGTTATCCATATTACAGTACTCCACACACTGCCCAGCACACATCTGTCTTTCAATATATTAACTAAACACAGTAAGAAAATCTGCATGTTATAGCATACCCTGAGACATCTATATAGTTGGTTTGCAGCAACCCAACAATTTCAATAACCAAAATGCTGACGCATTAAAAACTCTAAAACAAAAGCAGCATATAACATTTTTCTGGCTTGTCCCTGAGCTCACAGCACTTGCAGTCTGGGGCTGGTACTGATGCAGATATGCTACTTGAACAGCTGAACACACGACAGATACAGATTTCAGACTTTCTTTGGAGGACTTTCTGAACTTTCAGGTCAGTAGAAACAGGTCCCCAGCAGTAAGGAGCAGTGTGCAGAGTCCAGCAGCAGATCCAGCAAAGTCTCAGCCACACCAAGTCTCAGATTGCAGGAACACCAGGATTAGCTGTTCAAACCATCTTCCGGAATGATTTTAAAACAATCAACCTGTAATCACTTCCATACATTTAACTGAGCAATATTACACTGTTAGTTAAACGCTTTATTGTACAAAAAGCCCAATACACATTCAAATAGGGTCATGCAATCTAGCTCTTTATGAATACCATACACCCCATACAGAAGCTGCACCCAGCCTCTCCTTGTTCCATTGAAAAATTCACAAACCGAACTTACTTCAAACGGCTACAGAGGATGCTGATTGCGTATTCTGCAGGCTCTGGATGCTTTCTCAAAAGCTGTTAGTATGACTATATTATTTCATTTGATTAAAAAAACTGTTGAAAAGAAGAAGAGTTTTATTCCAGTTTTTTTTTTTATGGCACAGATGCTTGTTGTAGCAGAGGGCTGACAGCAGCACCAGCAATGCAAATGAAAACCAGCAGCCCCTCCCTGGAATTTGCATGTGGAGTACTTGGATTCAGGGAAAGGGAAGCAGTTCAAAAGATGGCAGCAAAGTGTAGCCTGTGAGTCTGAAGTAACAAATCCATTATAGTCACTTTTCCCAACACTCCGAACCTTCTAGCAGTACATGCAGGTCTGCAATAGAATTGTTGGAAAAAACCCAAAGCAAATGACTCATCCTGCACCTAATTGTTTTGCATGTGCATGCTTCTTGGTTTGGTCAAATTAAATGGGAACGACAGTAAAATATCACATGACAAATCAAAAACTCCCACTGTAGAAAATAGGCATTGGGAAGCTTGACTCATACGTTGCTATAAGAATGTGAACGCTGGAGCTTTTCTAATCGTACAGATCACTTCTGTCACAGGAGGCCCAGAGGGGGAAATTAAATATCTAGTCTCCATACTGCATCAATGGATCCTCTTGTGTGTGTGTGTGTGTGTGTGTGTGTGTGTGTGTGTGTGTGTGTGTGTGTGTGTGTGTGTGTGTGTGTGTGTGTGTGTGTGTGTGTGTGTGTGTGCTCCACATTTAACAAAATGTTCTGAAACGCTTTCATGGTTATAAAGACACAGAAGGTTTCCCTTCTTATCTGAAGGAACGGAGTTCCATAACTTTTGATAACCCTTAAGTGAAGAGCTTGATTTCATCTAAAGACAGGTAACATGCAGTATATTGAATTATAGTGATTCACCTATCTGAGAACAGATAGGTCTACTTTCTGTGCACCAATTTCTTCAGCTTATTGTATGATTTAGAGTCATTCACATTAAGCCAAACTGCATATCACAATCACCTATGCCTACATTTTGTAACAGCACTTAAGAGACAGGAAATACTAAAAGCAAGGGAGGGTTCAAAGCGAAGTGGCCGCTCTCAGCTCTGACTGACCTACAGGTACCGGCTCCAGTCAAGAATGAACAGCCGTTAAGACCTCTCTACACAGAACCTTGGACTGTGTTGCAAGTACATATGGCAGGCACTGATTAAATGCAAAGAAAATCCCCCGAACTATACCTACTGCAATGGTTAAGCTCTATTTTTCTAGTCTTTTATAAGACCATTGTGACACTGGAAATCGGATACGTTTCCTTTTTTTTTGTCACAGATCAGATAACCTCTGATGCCTGTGCTACATTTTCTCTTGTAAAAAAGGGGGGAAGTTTCTACCAGAGCCACTGTGGCTCCTGGTCCACAGAATATCCTGGTTTCCGTAGCTTTGAGCAGACCAGAGTGCATGTGATTTAACCCCTCTCCCATCCCCCAGATGGGACATTGGTCCATCACAAGGATTACTCCCAAACAAGACTGTTGCCCCTGATACAGCTGAGAGGACCAGATCAACTGAGGTAAAGTAGCTCAGTCAAGCTACAACAGCAGGGACATTAACCCACAACCTGTCATTCATGAATCCAGAGGCTACCCACTACACCACCCCCAGTTCTTTACTTAGAGGTCTCAATATAAATAAGAGCCATCCATTGAGCCCAGTGCAGCAGGAGCACTATTTAATTCACTTTTACTTGACTGTGTTTTTCTTATTTCAACAACTGCAGTAATGATCAGGGAAGCCTGTGTTCCAGTAAAAAAAAAAAGAAAGAGGGAAGTGTGACATTTTGTAAAGAAAGAAAAACTTCTACATTATCCAAGTCATTACAGCTGTTGCTGGAGAACAGAGTTTTGAGACAAGGCCAAAGCAGATTAATAACCTGGAGCTATTAAACAGAGCTATCAAAACTGTTGTGATTTCCATGTCTGAAGCAACAGACTGTGTGAAAGATGACGTAATGGCAACACCACCAAGTATAATTTCAACCATCACACTTCATTATGAAACAACTGCAGATCATCTGATACTTTCAACCTTTTCTTCTTTATTGCTTTAAGCTGGTAAGACTATGTGAGCACAGTCTTAAAGGTTCTTAGTACTTCTTTGCAAACAACAGAACATTAGGAGAAATCACGACACCTCCCCTAACCTTAAAATTACTAATTGGGTACTTTTGCAAAACAGAATTTGCCTTCAAATTGATGAGTTAGACAATAACTCTGATTTTGTCTTGCTTTAGATTAAAATACACAATCCTTCCTTTTGTGTGAAAACAAACTAGATTTAAAGGATTCATACTGTTACATTATAATTCTGTCTGCTCAACACGAGAAAAAAAAGACATGCATAATCATGTCAAAAACTCAAGTGCAGCATCTGTTTGCCACATATCAGAACATAAATCTATACTTAACTGACAAAACATGCTTTGTTCTGGTACTGGAACCACAAATCCATGTGTCCCGAGAGCCATTCACTTTGAACAGTCTCAAGAAACTTAAGTCTAATCTTCCTGAATGTCAGCCACATTTTCTTCCAGTCACAGGAACAGTTACTTGAAATTTGGAAATGTCTGTTGCAGTCAAATAAAAGAAGAGCACTCTGCAGAACGAATTAAGTTTTCATTGACTAGGCCAGAATTCCCGAGGAAGTTGGAGTTGACGTTCTGCTACACTATGGTTAGAAATGCACATAAGGATAGGTCGAGGTTCAAAGTGATCATAAGTAAACCCAACTTTTAAGGCATCTCACCCACTTTGTTTAGAAACAACAATTCCACAATCATAGCTGAACATGGTGAATTTTAAAGCCATAACATGTCTGACTTCAAGTAAAGATCTAATTTATCCCCTTGTCATTCACACAAGAGCAATTTTGTTACTTTTTGCGTAACTCTTTATTTCCAGCAGTACGTAAAAAATACCCACAATGTTAAAAAATAGTCTTCATTTACTGAATCTCCAAGCCCCCCAAAATAGGGCAGTAGCTTTGAAAGCCAAAAAAACTGAAGAATAAGGATATGTGTTAAGCTCGAGGATTAGACCACATCTGGATGAAGAACAATCTGATTCCAGGCATAAAAAACTTTAACAGGTACTGTTATCAGGTACTGTCTGATTACATGTGCAAAATACTTTTTGTTCCCAATGGGTACAGGGAGCAGAGAGAACTGCCTTGGGCTACTGCTGGGCAATCTCCTCCTACCCAAACGTCCCAGAATAACTGCTTTTTGTTCCCCTGAAATGACTACCATTTTCCAACAAGATCAATCCAACCACCCTGCTGACTACATCTAAATTCTGCAAGCTACTTTATCTGGAACCAGTTAGCAAAAAGCCGTCTCCAAAAGCCAGAATCTATGAAACTTTGAAAAAAAAAACACTATCGACAGACTACCCCAAAAATACAACTGTACAAAGAGCCGTGCAGCTGTCTGCAAAACCCATTCTGGTTCGGCTCCCTTTCTGGGGTGAAACTGCAAAACCGCAGGTTTAACAAGCTCTAGAGGACTGATGTCAACAAACAGCTGCCAGTTATACGGCAGAGAATATTGCTAACTTTGTGAAAAACCAAGATGACTCCCAAGCCATAAAAACACTGCTCTCGCAAGCAACAGAGGGTTTGGGCTGTAAAATCTGTAGAGCCATCAGCTGAAGAAAATAAACCTCTAGAAATCAGAGAGTTGAGAACCTGCGAGATGACAGAAATGGGACTGGTGATGTAAAAGAATAAAAAGAGACACAGAGCTGTGGCACAGTCAGGTTTGCTTTCCCTCCTTGGATCAAAATCACGCCTCACTGGGGAATTCTATTGCTTTTTCAGTTACAGAATCATATATATTTATTTTTTTGCTAATTTAATTCTAACATAAATGATTTCCCCTAATGACTCAAGGATCAAATGAAAGTACTGTATATAAGCTACAAAAGTATTCATTCATGAAGAATATAAATATACTATCTAATTGCAGAATGTGGACAGCTACCCACCTCTCTTCACAAAAGTAATGTATAAACCATTTGAAGGAAATCACTTAATGTATGTGGTATGAATTGTTAGCAGAAGTAGAAACTTCATTTTGGATTTCATTGCTATGCTAAGGTTTATGATACCCTGTTGAGAAAGAACAGCAATCGCTATGGCTACTAAACTGTACAAAATCTGTTTTGATGTTCCATGTATAAACTTCCATGTGTTTGCCACCTTTAGGACTCACATGACCAATGCCGACTTCTTGTGATTTCAATGGCTCTGAAAGCATTAGTAGAGGCCCTTTAATGTCTACAAAATGTGTGAAACTGTTTAACTCAAAAACTGAGGAGACACTTCAAGAAATCTACAGCGCTGTCTCAAATGAACCTGATAAAAAAAACTAATAGTAATATCCACCTGCGGCAACTCGTGTCGTAGGACCCAAAATAACTGAAAGTGAAAAGAGACGTCAGCAAACAGCGCTTAAATGTGAACAACACATCCTATTGCCATTACAAAATCACAGACACCTTCTGCACTGTACTATAACCGTTCTTAAAAAAATATATTGGTAGCACAAAAAAGATTCCCCAACGAAATTGTAAAGCTTATTTAAAACAAAAGTAAAATAAGAGTGACTGTAAAGATAAATTCTGGTGTAACTGGGAGCAAATTAATCCCCTTTTCCAAAAATGGTGACATTGAGCATTATCTCCAGAAACTGAAAGTAAGAACAATATTTACAATATTACGCCAAACAATAAAATCACAGAGGCTTAGATTCTAGTTAATAATTCCCTTAATTATGAGGCAAACTAGAAACTTACAAGCGTAATTCCTGTTTATAGCTTTGCAGCCAATCCATGTTCTGTTCAAGTATTTTTGAAAAAATACTTATCCTCCTCCAAACTGCTAAACATTTGTGAATCCGAAGTGCAGGCCTTTGCGCTTCTTCATATATTTCCACTCATTTTGTACACAAATAATCAACAATATAATATGTTTTCTCTCTAAATATATTACAAACCACAACTAAAAGAAGGTCTTTTTCAAATGAAAGTAGAGGGAATGCCTATTTGGAGACCATGGGAACCAACAGCAAGTAATGTTTTCATAACGGATAGCAGGACATGCTATAATCCAAGAGTGAGAGGTACAGTATCTGCCGCAGAACAGATTAGCAGCAGTTTTCAGGTATCCACAAATATTAAACTGTTGCTGAAAGGAAAAAAAAAAACGCATGAAGTTGTCGTATTCTCACTTATACACTTTGGCCTAACCGTTAACTGTTTAACCAACCTCTATAACTGACCGAAAGGACGCCGCACTGAGTTCCCAATGTGAATTTCCACTTTATATTGGTTCCATGGATGAGGTAAGAGCTAAAACTCTGTGGGAGGTAAATTCCTCCTCTCAAGGTCAAGGGATTGCGAAGCAGTTTCTGTCCTGAAAACAATGTCTCACCTTCTGGGTCACAAGTAAGCCTTTTCTGTTGTCTCAGCAGAATGAAGTGCAAAAATGTACTGAAATGAAATGGAAAAACCAGCCCACAACTTGTCCACTAAAATAACTGTGGCATAATGTCAATGAACTGACATGAACACCGTGACTCTTCAGTGCTTCCCTGCCTGTTCCTTTACTAATCTTAATTCAAACATTGCTTATTTATCTTAAATTGTCTCAATCTATGGACAACTGAACAGTGCTTAAGGTGAGGTCAAAGCATATTGCCTAAATGAAAACCTTTACTAAATAAAGTGCAAAACATTCTACAAACATAACTCATGTGGCGTCGTGCTTCATTTTTTACCAGTAGTAAATATGACTGGTATTATAACATAGTCGTCCATTAATTGCAAACAATATGTAGCACTGAAACCTCTATTTGGTTATATAATTTAAAATAATTTATGCATTGAACATGTTCCTTACACATCCTGCAAAACAAGGAACTATAAGACGTAGCAATTACATTCATTTGTTAATCTGATCTTAAATAGAATCAAAATATAGACATTTTCATTTTTAAAGAAAACTGAAAATTGAAAAATTGAGGTGGGAGGGAACTAGATTCCTTGCTTTAGCAAAATAACATATTCCGTAAACTTGATCCAAAAAAAACAAAGGAAAAACTCCTCGTACTCATTAACTTGAGCTGCAAGAGATGTGAATTTAAGCGGCATGCGCAACGCAGATATTTAATCTCTCCGTTGCAAACTTTTAAATTTAAGACATACACGTTTAAGACTTACAATCTTACCCCTGTCCCCCGGCGCAGCTCTCCCGTCTACTCCAAGACACAATACATACAGTGCGTAAAGTGGAAACTACTGTAAATGGGTGCGTATTGAAATCCAATCTCGGCGCTGCACAGACTGCACTTCCAGGCTTTCAACTACGCGTGAAAAACAGCCCGTATTCTTAGCCGACTTTTCCGAGCTGACTCCCAGCTTTAGAGGCAACAGACGATGTCACCTAATCCCAAGTTTGCCTGCTCACAGCCAAAGCGCAGACATTAAAAACAGAAGAGTGCAGGTGTCAAGCAAACGTGAGTGATTCAAGATCCCAGCGGCTCCGTGTCGGGATTCCTTAATCTCCATCCATGTCTACCGAGAAATTATAAACCCAGCAATTTCCGCGCAGCTGCTTCGGTATCTATTTCTCCCCCTTTTTTCTCTCTCTTTTTGTCTCTCCCTCCGTCTGTATGTCCAGCCCCTCGGGTGTCCGTTTACAACGAAACTGGCTGCGCCACATCCCGGTGTTCAAGTCAAAGCACCGCCCAGCCTGGATGGCGCAGGTGGTGACAGAGAGGTCAGTACCCGGCCGGTTACCTGCGGCTCCGTCAGAGCTGTCACTCGGAGCCGCGCCTTGTTTTACAGGCTGAAGCTGTACTGCTTTACCTGTAACTGCGAGATGCTGTGAAATTAATTAATTTCACGATGTAATTGTTTTTATTACTTAAAGAAATGAAATAGGATGTCTAGCAGTACAAATTATCCGCCCCCCCAAACCTATTATTTTCAATTTTGTGTTACTTAAGATATGCAAAATAGTTATTTTCAATGTAATACTACGACTACTATTAATGCAAATGCGACTATTTGTACACATATCACTTGGCGATGTTACTGATGAAAAGTTATTCAAAAAGTATTCTGACTCACGCCGCTATAGTTAAAGCCCTGTTTTCAGGAAAGTTTTGTTTTGTACTATAATTTTATCATTATTACTTAATTATATATTTTTTGTTGACAGCTTCTGTGGTGATGTAATCATGTTCAAAATCTTAAAAACATTTGTTATTCATCTCCTCTTGTGTACAATGCAGAAGAGAAACCGAAAGCTTTCAGTATGAAAGGTGACCTTCCAATTAAGTATAATACAAATAACAATACAAGTTTTTATACTCATAAAATTAATTACATGAAACAGTATGAAAGAATAACAAGGCATTTAATGGTGAGATAATTTCATGGCTGAGATCTGGAACTGGTCCACACTAAACTAAATGTCTGGAATTATAGTGCCCCAGAAACCTGTCATCTGCGCTAAACAACATTACACTGTGCAGCTGGAATTGTCTTGGGGCCAACAACAGACCATTCTCTGTTTACTATGAAAAGGCTTATTCTGAGACAAAGCCAAATTCGCCTCAATAGAAGGTCTGAAAGGGTAAAGTAAGAGTAGTGTTATTACAGACTTGTACTGACAATCAAGGTTTTGTTCCACAGTCATTACAGTATGGACCGAAACGCAAATGTCGATGGCTCGATTTTATGTCATATGATCAGGGTTCTTATGGTTTCTCTCATTCATCGCTTGCTTCGTGTCTCACTGTAAGTGTCCTGCGCAATTGTTTTTTTAAAAAAAAACTTTTCATCTTAAATAAGCTCCAGTAAAATCTACGTTCCGCATTAAAAAAAAAATTCTCTGGTGTCAGGGTGTGCATGAATAGTGAGTATTGTACAAAGAGCAAATAGTCCTCAACCTGCACAAAAGTGATCAAATTCTGTAGATGATGTATTTTTTCCAGCATTGTCTGACATTATACCTCACCTCAAGGTGAGGTGTTGCCAGTAGTGAAACAGGCTCTATAAAAGCTTTTAAATAGATTTGCATTTTGACTTTTGTAGCGCAGGTAGGCAGCAGAATACGTAGAGAAGCTCCCCACAGGCAAAAAAATGCCTAAAAAAACTCAAAAGACATTAAAATCTGAAACAATTCCAAGGTTGACAAACAGGAACTTGCCGATCTTAATCACAATTTGTTAATCCTCAGCTTCTTCATTTTCTTATTGGACAACAGTGACTTCTCTGCCCTAGTTCTTTGTGTTATTTAACACAGCCATACACATTGTTATTTTCCTTCGTGTGTCTTCACATAGTTTTGCCCAATTCATCTTATACCAGACATTAGGGATCAGGTGTTCTTCTGATTTCTGCAGACAATCCCAGCATGAAGAATACAACATGTTCAATCCCCTGAGAGAATGAACAGCTGGATTAGGTGCTGATCCTGCTAGTAACATATGCCGCTCTCCAAGATTAAGCCATGCATGTTTAAGTACACAATGCTAATACAGTGAAACTGCAGATGGCTCATTAAGGGAACCCAAAGAAAAAGTTGTGTATATTTGGTTCCCTCTCACTTACAGAAGTATCTCAAAGCACATTCTAAAGTACTCTCACAGACCGAAACATTACGCCCCCAACCCAATGAAATGGACTGACTCGAAGGCGGGCCGTGTGCGGCTGTGAAGACAGAATTTCCATCATCTTCCCATCCTGGAAGGTTTCCCAGAACCCAGTCCTGCTGACCAGGAATGTGCAGCTGAGTCCCTCAAGAATCATGGCAACCCCAACTGAGGGTGTTCCTTGTAGAAGAACAAGATTGCAACTCCTCTGCAAATCATATCCTGTTTAAGCAGTACAGGTACAGTACATGGGACCCTAGGGTACATGTTATTCACTGGGCAGTACTTATAATTTAGCTAAATTCAATTAAGAGCACAGCTGGAATGAAAACCAGCACCAGGATTAAAAATCTCTTCTTAAGAAGATATTAAAATTGATTAGAATTTTTTGGAGCTTAAAACTGTGGCATGTATATTTTACCTAGCACTGGAATATGGGTATATTTGGATCAAAGCAACAGCCCAGCAATAGGAGTCATCAATAAATCATATCCTAATAACAATCTACTTTGTTAGCAGGATCAGAATTCTAATTAAGAATAAATTACTCACTAATCTAATCTAAAATTACAATGGAAGTATTGAAACTGGCTCTAAATACATTTTCTCTCAATGCCTAGTTTACGGGGGACAATGTCTGTATCTGTATAAGGATCACTCCCACATTTTCAGATTAAATGTATCCAACTTAAATGGCACAAGAGGTGGTTCAGGCAGGTGCTAGTGCTACAGTAATGGACTTTGGTGCAACAAGTGCCTAACAAGTGTCCCGTTTTTAATATAACACAATTCTAACACTTCTCTGCAATTATGGTTTATATAACGCACTCAGAATTACAGGGCACAAATGCATGTATATGCATAAACCCTGAATACAAATGACAACAAGAATTTTCCTGTGTTTTCTGTCTCAATATTTGAAGCAGTATGCTTTGATGCGTGCAGAATGTGGCTCTCATAACAATAACAAAGTGTTTCTGGAATTATCCTTTGAAGGTGTTCCTGGTGGAAGAATCCCCCAGTTGTATATCAAAGAGATGTAATGTTTACTACATGATTCTTGTTTGAATAAAACAACCAGTATGAAGACGTGTCTATATGTAAACACACATGTAGAAGGACATACGCTCCCCAAACAAAAGATTTCATCAAGCCTTAACAAACAGGCAGGTCAAACTTGTGCAACCTGACCAGCTGGTACTTTGGCTAAAGCTCTCCCACCCATTCCCTGATGGACACTTTGTGCAAGGCTGCTCTACGGGATGCTGCTGCTAAATAATGTCTAAATTCATGTTTCACAGGAAGGGTACAACAGCTTGGTAGACATCATAGGATCTACAGAGAGTTCCGACGATGTGAAGATTGTTCTTAGTTATTCTCTTCCTGCAGCTGCCTGACATCCCCTATGGGGCTGATGTACAAACACGGTTATAATCCCAGCTTTCCCCAGCTGTTTCCCCCCCCCCATTTTCCTGCTTATACGTCTTACGCTGGCATGCACATAGCTGCAGCTGTCCGACATTCACACGGGAGGAAGACTGCTCAACCCAGGGACAGACAGACAGTCAAGGATGCAGATGTGGATGAAAGCAGTTTGCTCTATGTGGAGAATCACTGTGTTCAATAAGTGCAGAGTGCCTCTTTTCTCTCTGTTGTTCTAAGTGTTTTGTTAAGGAACATACTCTTCTGTCCTGTACCTCTGACAGTTTTTTAACTTTTTGACAAAACATTAAACAGATACCAAGCCTTTCTTCTTACTCTCACGCAGAGTCATATAATCAACTCTTCTACGTTTAGGATACATGTGGGTAGTAGATGCTGGATGAATAAAAAACCTTAACAGTTCATTTTTTTGCCTTGATCAGCCTACAGTGCAGCTAACACTTAAGTCTGAAGAGATGTATGTGTTAATACCATGTAAGTGCTATGTATTACTGGCTTTAATTTGAAAGCATGTTGCAGAGAACTAAATGGAATTTTTGAAGGGCTCTTTGCATTAACTTTAAGAGCATAAACAAGAACATCCTGTCATTAAATCTCAGCACAGTATGATAACAGCATAATTTTAACTTTCAAATATTACGGGGTGAGTCATTTCACTCCCTTCTGGTACCCTTTTGATATTGCTGTAAATACAACTACAACTTAAAGGCACTTTGAGTAATAGTCTGATTTATATTTATATAGATACTGCTATATCAATTAATTTTGGATATTTTTTCAACCGCAGGCGAATAAAGTCTGAGAGACCTTCACTTGCTTCTTAAAAACACAAGAAGAAAAAGAAGAAAAACTAACTGAAGTATACATTATGCTTCTTAATTCATAGATTGATAATTCTAAGTTGAAGTATGTTGAACTGCACAGCGTGTGACAAGAACTTTTACCTAACTCAAATGTCCTGAGCATAAGATACCCTTAAATCTGAACCATCACTTTGGCTTCAACAATCAGTTTAAAAGAGTTGAGTAAATATCAGTATCTCTCCCCGGATACAGATACAAGCCCTCAACGCCTTTCAGGCAGGAAAGTGGCTTTATGTGGACACACCAGGGTTTCTTCAAAGGAATGTGACATTTAAATTGACTGAAGAGACTGCACATAATGTCATAATGTCAGAGCACAAAGACAACTTGGAAGAGGAATTCTGGTGTCACCAATTATTCGCCTAGAGGAAATGAATGGGGCAGACAAGTCTTTAAATTAAAACGCGGGCACGAAGAAACACCATTGCATACTGGCTTGACTGAATCAGGTCTTGGAAACAGAGATCAACCTGTTAAATTAAACACCCTTACTGCTTTTGCATCTTCATTGGAGTTCACTGCACCACACGTAGGACAGAACACAATGCAAACTAACGTTCCAAGCACAACAATTAAGTGATGTAATCCCACTGCACTTGTATAAAAAAAATAAAATGCAAAAAAATAAAGAGCCAGGGCACCGCTGTGTGATGACTTAATGCATGCACAAGCAAGCAGAGCCACCTGACTATGCAGCTCTGCGGCTGCTTACTTATTAGATGTTGGTCTGAAGTCCAGCCAATAGTTTCTGTTTTGCAGGGTAAGCAAACGTAACATATACAACATTGAACTATGAAAAAGAATGACCTTCTTCTAGCTAGTATTAGTAGATATAAATCATACTGAGTATAGGCCAGGATGATAAAGAAATTGATACCTTCACCAATATCACATCTGAGCTCCTTTTTTAAGCAGTTCCAGCTTTCATTTTCTCTCAAGCTTGTGAATTGTAAATTTTACATTCCACAGATCCCAGCAGAGACAGTCAGCCACGTATTTATCCAAAGCAATATACCTTACAATTGCTAACAGGTATATATATGATATAACACACTTTAAAGCCTTGGACACACCTACACATAGCGTTTTGTCATTTCACTCCACATCTTGATTTTATACACAGCAAGATGTCAAAACCAAAGGATCAGCATCCTTTTCTGAGGAGGAGAACTAAGGCCTTACTCTTAGTCTGAAAAAAACACATTCTCCACCTGTAATTCCCTCCTTCATAAAATACAGGTATGGCTGTATTTTGCTGGCTGTGACATCATCCGAGGGGAAATAAGAAATTAGTTAAGGTAGTTAAGTTACAATGCAAAAGAGAAGATAGTGGTTTTAAATTAAATTCTAAGAAAAAAAATCAATTAGAGCTTCATCTGTTGAATGTACATCAATTCTGAGAAAACCTGACATTGAGGGGAGTTTCCAGAAAAACACTTTATACAGTAAGTGTAAGGAATTATTATTATTATCACACTTAGGTCTGCTGCTATTGGTTAATAGGACATGTATTTAGAGAACTGAGAGAAATGTGGATGTTCCAGTGTGTCGGAGAACATGGAGAAGAGTTAAAAAAAAACGGGTTAAGATTTGAAACAACGTAATGTGACACACTTGTGTGTCCTACGCCTAGCTTCTTTGCTTACTTAGAATCTCTCCTCATTACTATTCGGGAGGCCTAGAGAGCATGCGGAGAGGTTAGTGAAGGAGTTGTGCTATTGTTATAAAGTGTTAGACAGACAAGGCAGACGGCGGTACGGTAGGTGTTTAGTGTTGGGTTAGCTCTAGGTTAGATCACACAGATTCCAATGAACAGAGGTGTCTACCTGAGCTCAGTCTGTAGTGGTTTAGAGGGTCGGGCACCCATACATTATCTGCGTTTACACTCTCCATCTCCAAATCTGCATGCAAGTAACAGGGGCAGGGGGAGGAGGAAAAAAAGGGTTCAGTAAGACTCCATCATTGAACACGACAGGAACAGCTACAGCTACCTCACTGGCTACCAACCATCACACAGCAAGAACACACATCTAACAAGATCCAACACGTTACAAAAGTCCCCTAATACATTCTTGATAAAATGCACCGGTGTTTGCTTTGTTCTGTAAACAGTTAAGTAAAAGCATTATAGTGATCTAAATTAATTCAAACATACCCTTATACTATTTTTTAAATTCAGAATAACTTTTTTTATTGTGCTCATCTGCATGGGTTTATAGGCAAATAACCCTCTAAATCTCAGTGTGATATAATATCTGTATTTTAGATTCACTACGCAGAACATGTACATGTGAAAGATGCAAAACTTGTACTGTACATGTGAAAAGCGCATATATTCAGTCTTTAGGTTTTGATGTCTAAACACAAACAAATGCAATTTTTTACTTAGATTCAATTCTTATTAAATTATTATTTTCATAATTAGAATTATGAAATTATTTATTACTTAAATGCAATTTATTCTTTACAAAAATGGAAAGCCCTGTAACACAACGGCATGGACAACAGCAGCCCTTTTATACCGACTGATTTTGGAACATTCAGTGACTCGCTCCCGGTCGAAACAGCAATGTGAAAAAAACAAAAACGAGTATTAGGCAAAAGCGAGCCACAATTAACAGAGCCACAGCATCGACACCCGACGTCCCTACGCCACCAGCACGTACAGGGAGGGAAGAAGCTCCAGGAGGCCGGCCGCAGACCAGAGCTGGGAGAGGCTGGGAAGAACACAGCAAAACAGAAACAACATCGACAAGAGTTAAACGTGCAGTGGGGGGGCAAAGCAGATACGTGTGTAGCAGGTAATGGGCAGCAACGGCGCACTGAGTTGAGGTTTGTATCCTGACAGAGTGCGGAGCGGAGCACCAATGACACTGCAGTGGAAAGGGCTCAAGGAGCTCTTCCTAGCAGAGAGCTCTGATCCTGTGTTACAGATACTGTTGCCAGCTGTATCCTTTTAGCTGTGCTGAATTAAGTTTAAGCCCCCGGCGTCTATTCACTGTTTTATACCAACTGTTCTTGACCCCTCGTATACATAATGGTTAGCAGCATCAACAAACGTCACTGAAATGACAGAATTCAGCTAAAACCACTCACTGGTGCAATCGTTTAAGTTGGTCTTTCTAACCATATAATCCTGTGCTATCGAATTCTCTGGTTCCTCCAGCATTCCCATTATTCTCCATGCTGAAATGATTTACCCACACACCCAAAAGCCACACCAATGCTGAAAAATAAATCATAGCGATTCACTCGTTAGGGACCAACGACAATAAATTGAACATTGAATGTATTTGAAAGGAAACTTGACAAACAATGCCGTGGAAGATCTGAATACATTTGATTGTTTCACAGTCTCTGCAATCCAAAGATGACGTAAACAGTCTTGGAAACGGCTTATAATATAGTATCAATGTAAGAGGTCCAGCTCTAAGCATTATATTATTTTTCAATAAAGGCACATATTATCACTGCAATCACAAACTCTAACAATATCTTTTAAATTCTTTTATACATTTCTTGTGAAAATTGCCCTACAATAAATTCATTCTTTAGCACAGCTGCATATGATCATAAAATTTATAAAATCATCTCATAAAACACAATTGAGCTACATGACGTAGTCTAATGTGGTTAAAACTGATTTTGCTTCAATGGTTTCTAAAGCTTTCAGAAAAAAATGGCAACCAACACCACAGTTCATCCCAATTAAAATGGTGATTCCCTAAGTAACACAAGGATAATTCTCTGCAACTGTTCCCATGTTGTTCAGTCCTCTGTCCACCTCACAACCATACGATCCTCATCTAATTTTCCCCCTAGCTGTCAACAAGTTGCCTAATAAAATTGGTTGATTAAAACGTTATCCATGTCTATAACTCTGTCCTGTCAACATTTCCTTCATTTCCCAAACACTGTAAAGATATGAAAAAACAAAGACTGCAAGTTTGGAGATCATCCAAGTTGCAGTCTTGTTGCACCTCTGGATGATTTCCTTTACAAGCACATCTGTACTAGAAGAGGTGAGAGCCGTAAATGAACAGATTCTAATAGATGGATGTGATTCAAAGAACTATCCATTAATTGATCACATGTGCAAATATTCAATCACCACTTGTCGCCTGTAGCAGATGTGACAGGCTGTGCCACTGAAGGGCAGTTACTTCCATAGACATGCCACTAGAGGCCAGTAAATAGTGCCTCAAAAACTTGTAATGTACTTGTAATATACAGTAGTTCACTTGAGTGTAATCACTAATTGTCTAAATAAGGGTTTTCATATGTTGTCCAATGAGACTGTGGACTAGGGTTTGGGTTGGTGTCTGGAGAACGTTTTTTGAGATATCTTTTGTATATTGACAAAGAAATGTTTTGGTTGTTAAGCATAAAGCATCAAGGCCTGGAGCTTTGTGCTGAAGTGGAGTTTTCATGTGCAAAGCTCTCTGGACATGTTAGCCAAGAGGGGCATCTTTCACAAAGAAGCTCCATAATAATATTTCATACTGTATAATGGAGTGTCAATATGACACTGAGGGACTTTCTCTACACTCTGTCATTTAGGCTATTTACAGTTAGAACTCCAAAGACAATGAAGATGATCTCTTTATTCCAATCACCTGCTACGTAGTAAGACAAGCTCTATGTTAATAATCTTATTTACAGTTGTTAAAATGGTAGCGCTTGTGTTAGAGAGATATCCATGTTCTAACTACTTTATCCCATAAAGGGTCACAGGGGAGCTGGAGTCTATCCCAGAAAGCAATAAGGTACAAGGCAGGATACATCCTGGACAGGATGCCAGTCTCTCGCAGGGTAGAGGGATATCTTAAGCGAAAAATACCACCTACAGTACAAAACAGAAGGGTCCATTCCTAATTTCTAGCAGGCATACTTTGGATTCTCTTTGGAATATCATTTGTCATTTGTCTACTTTAAGACTTGGCTGAGAAAAATACAAAACAAAACCTTTCAGAAAACAATGTACACCTATGGGCGAGGGGGCAGCAGCAAAGAAACATTTGTTCCCAGCACGTTTGCACAGAAAGCTGTGTTATTTTAATACAACTTTGAATAAGTAGTTCAATGTCCAGTGCATTAGTAAATAACAGATTTACTGCACATTTAGCCTACAGTACTACAGTTTCACTTTCTTTGCCTTTACATCCTAATGAGAACCTATACCAAATGTTACCATTCTATGACGTAAAACAGTCTGTCTTGAAGATATCCAAAGAGAAAAGGTCATTGGAGATTCTAAAGGTTTTGCTGTAAGAGATCATCTACATCAAAATAGAGACACTTCAGGGCGCACAACTGGAACAGATAGTTCAACATGTAGTTATATTTCTTAAGTCTTTTATTCCCCAAAGATCAGCAATAGGTACCTAAAATGTTGCTCTACTCTTAAAGGGAAGTTATTTTTTGAAAGGAAGAATTGTAGACGACTAAGTGGAAAAACAACATCCTTGAAATCTGGTACTCCTGAGGAGGGTGCTAGGTTAAAGGGCACTTGTGTCTGCAAAAATGAAGCAGCGAAAAAATGAAAAAATGTCCAAAAACGTCACTCAGTTTGCATTGAAATTGTGCCATGGGCTTTGTTAAAAATTTAGTGTTTGTAAAGCAAAACAGAGAAGCCAGGCTGAATTCTAAGAAACAATAACTGGAAACTGCCAACCAAGGCAAATGTAAAAGGCATTGCGGCTATCAGTGAAATATGATCAAGAGTAAAACTTACTCCTTTCAGAAAATATAAAAAGCTCTTAACAGGAATCAATCTTAAGCCCCACTGAGTGCTGTGGTTTGAATGAGGCACCAGCAAGTAATCTCATGCTACTGTAGCTCCAACGCTGAACACGGGTCACAGTATCAGAGATCAAACTCTACTGTCCATTTCCACGTCACTAGTTCTGCTCTTGGGCTATTTCCAACCCCGTGGGACACCATCACTGGTCACATGCAGGCCTCTGCGGAGGTCATCTGAGGTGTCTGCAGAACTGTATGATCTCCAATGCAAGAGGGAACGTTTCCAGTCATTCGTAATTTATTTGTCTGATGCTTATGCCAGCATTTATACTACCTAGAATTTTGCTGGCACCTCCATTTACAAATCCAGAGCTTCCAACTTTGCCACATCTCAGCAAGGCATCTGCAGTGTCCAGACATCACCAGTTCAAGTCTAGCCATAGGTCAGAACCCAGGCTGAATGGGATTCCCATTGTGAACCCATTTTTAAGCCCATGCACTGAAGCATTGAGTTCACTGGAGCAAAGAACAAGTTCAGAGCAATGCTGTAGCATTGCCTAATGCCACTTTGGAAACTAAAGCATTCTGAAGCATGTGAAGGCTAACCTGAGGGGACACTGAACTTCTCACCTTTGGGGGATCAGTCTGTTTCCTGTGGCATGATTCTAACATTTAGTCTGACTCTGGCCAGCAGATCTGAGCTGAAAAGCTTGGCAGGAAAGGAGATTAACGAAATGCCGAGATAGTTCTTGCACCTACGGTATGCCTGCTCCCATGATCTTGTAGAATTGGAGGATGATGCAAGTTCCTAACACTATATCAAGGCAATTTATTCCTAGGCACACCATGTTACAAAAACAAAAATTCAAATAATCACAATAAATTGACAATAAAATGTGCACTGCTACTTTAAAGGAAAGTCTTGTGATTCGGGGCTTATGCAGTATTTATCTTCTATCATTTAACCAATTTCTGGATAACCCCTTACATCAACGAAACATCGGCTTTTTTTTTTTTCTTCTTGCTCAATCTGTTTTCCCACAGCCATATGCTGTCCAATGGGCTGTATTCCACATGGACCCCTAAGTTTGCTCTCTGAAGCCAAGTATGTAACTCACAAGAAACAAGCCACAGCAGTCTGCACAGCATCTGTAACAATTGTGTCATGGTGATATCATCCAAAGCTTTGCTACATTCCAGCTCTGTGAACACCATGTATATTGCACTGCTCCCTTTCATTGTATGTACAGTAAAAACATTCTGATTCACCTGTACAGGTTCTCCAAATCCAAACGCCAATAAATTCTTATCTATCATGCAGGCACAGTTTTATGGTACAGCTTTATCTATTTCCACCTATATTTGAGAATAGGATTACTATATACTGTATGTTGGTGACCAATGTTTACCTATGTACGTACAATATGTACATTTAAATATATTTCCTATGTATATTTATGGTGTATTTTAAGAGCATGAAATCACAATTAAACTAATACACAAACTCAGATTAAAAAACAATCTTACAATCTGCCACAGGAAAATGAAAGCTGTACCTGCCAAGATATGTTATCACTTGCTAAGATATGTATGTTGTTTAAACCTGTGTTGTTTTCCTTTTTAGTCGTAATCCATTAAAGATTAGTTTCACAAAGCAAATGCACACATGGTAAAAAGTGCACAGCAAAATTAGATATCCAAACAGAGAACCTGGTCAGTCTTGGGCCTTCTCTCATTTGCCCAAAGCAGTTCAATGTGTGTCTAACATCTTTCATTAAACTAATGCCATTCTGTTTCTGAACCATAACATTAAAATACAACTTGAATTATACTGCACAATCTCACTTAGAGAGAAAAAAAATATTGAAATACGAAAATATCTTTGGAGCTGAATTAATATTAATGATAATGATACAATACATAGTATATAAAGTACAGAAAATTTCAGAGGGCACCAGCCCTTCCAGTCAATCTTGCACTATTGAATTAGTTTAAATTCCTTTTAATCCTGTTAAGTGGACCTTTTCCTTCCCAGAGGAGGTGTCTGTTTAGTAAGTTTGCATCGTAGGAAAGTTATTTTTTTATTGAAAGACCATACGGTACCTGGTTTTGGCACACAGTTGGTAACTGACTGAGGAACCTTGTCATTTATTAGTTCCACACATTCACTAGGAAAGAAGCCAACCTGGGGAGAGAAAGGGAAAAAGAAAGTTTGGAAATTAAAACAAGAGCCAGATGTTAGAATACAATATTGGAAGTGCAGAAAATGGTTTGCTTTATTTATATGTCTGTCCAGGTTTGACTCTCCAATTGTTTATTACCTGGCTGTAGGATTAAAAGCTTTGCTATGTTGAGGAGAGAATGAGACATGAAGACATGTGTTTCTGACAGGCCAACCTACAGAGCCATTCATCTTCTGACAAGTCGTGGGGTTACAGCGCCTAACAAGACAGTTACTCCAATGGCAGAAGCATACATCTCTCCCTGACACTGCTGAAAGCCTTCAAGTGCCAATTAGGGATCACTGGTACTTTGTCAGCTCAGAGGATACTGGATGACTATAGCCCACCACGCACTGCTGGCACTCAGACAATTCAGCTCTCCTCCTTGGGTAATCCTGTTCTCACCTATGGCCTGGCTTGAACTGGTGATGTCTGCTGGAGCATGACTTGTAAAGTAGTCCTTGTAATAAATGTAATAAAAGTTCCATAAAGGACAGTATGGTTATGCTAGGCCGCTTATTCGATTCATACAAACTACTGACAGTAGAACAACCAGTAACCCTGTTTCCCTTGTAAAATGCCCCTACAGGCAAATATGAATATAAATCCTATTCCTATTCTCGCACCATTTTCTTTTAAAATGAAAATACAATGATCATTTATTTTTAACAAAATTAACATTGGACCCTTCCCTAGCTTTTTTCCTATTACATTTTTTATTATTTTTAGAATTGTCCTCATTTTCTAATCCTGTTATATGTCAGATAAAGGCATCTATCATTTTGATAAATATTAATATTGCTAGAGTGGCCCTGTAAAAAAAACCCCATCCTCTCTCCAAGAGTCTACTGTGAGATGGCAACCACATTGTTAGAGGAATCTCAGTAGCTGCCTAAACGTGAACTATCTTTCTAATCAGCAGTTTTCTAATAGTTCTCGAGCCAATTTCACAAAGCCTAAAGCCCACATCTGTAAAAAAGGCAACACAGCAGAATCCTCTAGGTCTAGGATAAGCAAACTTTTAAGGCTGAGAGTCTTAGCTTGAAGCTTTTGGCTGGTTTACTCGTTGCGTGCTGTAGACTGATACTGCTGATAAAAGCGCTGGCCCAGACCCAAATCTGCAGATTTTGAGAGACTTTGAAGGGAAATCTACTTGGCACCATTTTTACTCCAACTTAATCTCTGTCATGTGCCACAGGACCAGTCTGGTGCACGGCATTCACTGACTTTCTGAACCGATAATGTAAGAAACAAGGCTAAGCTCTTGCCCAGTTTTCAGGAAACATTCACCACTCCTGCATGTACCAAACACAGAAAGCCTGTTCAATTTCTTGAAAGAAACTGTTACAGACGTTACGAAGCTTGAATCTGTTTTCACGCAAGAGATCCAGAAAAACGTTTTAAGAACATTGCTCAAATCAACTAAAAAACTAAAAATACATCCACAAAGGATGACTTCATAAGTTATTGCTAAAAACTCTGTATCTCTATTGTTAATTTCACAGCTTAGAAAAACATTTAAAACTATCTGTAAATCTAGAAATCTTATTTCAGCCTATAACAAAACCGACTCTCCCCCAATTATCCATTAAAAACAAAAAGTTCCAAACAGTCTATATAGCAGCCTCTTAATAAGTACCAATCTTCTCTGGTATCTGTGGGCACCAGTACTTTGATCACAGGCCTGCTGAAGGGAAAATACGTTTTCCCTTCAGCTCTGAGCTAGTGTGCCTGACCTGCCTCTGTCCTGTACATGCACTGAGTCTGTCATGCCCAGTATCTGCAAGGCACAATGTGAACAGACACACCCAAGGCATCTGGTCTTGCCTGCGTGTTCAATTTTCTCTTTAAAGACCATTTTTAGCCTCTGAGAATTTTCAAGAGAATGGATAAATATGATAGATCTGACTTGTGTTGCTCCCAAAAGCTGCTGAAGAATCAAATGTGAGAAAATGAAATACAACAGGCTTGACTGTGGCTGAGCTGTCACCAGAGGTTAACAGTATGTTTGTAACACAAGGGCTCAAAGACAAAAGAAAAGAGCATGTTTACAACACAGCTAAACCCTTCAGCTCCATTCTGCCTCAGTGCAAGAAACTCAATTCATGTGAAATACCACAACGTTCCATGTACACAAAAACCAAATTCAGCAAAATGTTTGCTACCTAAATGTCACCGTATCCATACAACTGTTTTCCATGCCAGTAAACCTGTGAGATGGTAGAACAGAACATACCTGGAAACCGTGTTTTCCTCTCCACCATGTGGTGTCCTCTTTTGGGGGCATGTCAATCACAGAAACAATGTCTCCCACCTGACACAGGGACAGGAAGAAAAGGAGGCTAAATTATCTTTGTCCTCCAAGAAAAAAATCACACCTGTGAATCTTACCTCCTCACTTTAAATATGCAGCACTGACAGGACACACCAGCAGACTGTTATTAGTGTGCATCTAAAAAGCAGTTCCTTTTTTAAATACAACAAACTCAGCTTTTTAAGATTAAAATGTTTAATTCTAATGTTGTTCATGTACAATACACCGTTTTGAAAAAATCCTCTACTTCTTGCACACAATCAGGAGTTCTAAAACATTTAAGTTTACTCGAAGTCACAGCTACTGTTTGATTGTAGCAGCTATTATGGTTATTAAAGCAATCTCTAATTCATATTTATCTGAATATTCAAAACCTAGATCATAACAGCTCCAGGTAACCGACACAAGAGCAGCCAATCAACACTCAATGACTCATTAACGGGTATTGCTGGTCGTTTACATTATCTGTTCCTCTCTACACATTAATAAAGCTAAAAGGATGTCTGGTCCTAAAAAGATCCATCAAGAAGAGCTATAAGCTTATCACAAAACGGCTAACATTTTCATCACAGAATTGTGTTTTCGCATGATAACATGAAATGAGTAGAACAAAGCCAAGTTTCTGCACAGAAGTAAAACTTTACACTCTTTAAATCATTATCAACACCCAAGTTATTGAGGTTGGCACATACAGACTATTTTTTACTCTTCTCTTTCTTGAAATGGTTACAAATGGGCAACATTCATGTCAACAGCATAAGATCACAAGAAAGGTTCCAGTCAAGAGGGGGCCATGCGGCCTATCCAGCTCCTGATGCACAATATATCCCAGACAGGACATGCAAAAGCACAAGTTAACCGGGACACCGGCTGCCTGAATTACCTCAAAGGAGAGCTCGTCTGCGGCCTGCGCAATGTAGCGCTTGATGACATGAGCTGCCGCGATAGCAGGGACATTGATGGAGGACTCCTCGTGCACCAGCAGATGGTTCCCCTTGTTGTCAATCTAGTAGGAAAAGTCAATCAAATTGACTTCATCAATCAATTGACAAGACATGTCCAGATGTGTAAAACTGTGACTGTGCACACTGCAAGATACTAAAGAATAACAGAAAGTAAATATGGAGGAGTAAATCCAAAGGAAATCTTTGGATAATTTCCTGAGAAATAAAAATGTTTTGCACTGCGTTTACGTGCAATTGCCATTACCCTCTATCACATCACATTTCCATACGATATGTTGCCCCGTCTATCTTTTTAGTATAGGAAAAAAAAACCATTTTGATTTTGGACATCATACTGAGAGTTTATCTGAAGAAATCAAAACACTGGTTACTTTTTTTTGCCTCTTTAATACTGCAATTTCAGAACATCATTCCTAACTCTTTTACTGTATTTCAAGCAGTACTGTATACAATGGGGTTATCAATTCAGCCGAGGAACAATTCTGTTCATTTGGGAACAATTCTGTTCATTTGGATTCTCTTTTGCGACGTGCGGCAATAAAAGATAATAAAGGATCAAGGGAAGGAAACAGCCCTCTTGCCCTTTAAAACTCAGTCTGAAGTAGGGCAATTTAGACAGGCGCGGCTTTATTGATTCCTGCTGGTCTGAGCTCCAACCCCGGGGGCTTGGCGAGTTTTAAAATCCCACTGTAGTCAGAACCTGGGATTTAACATTCATTATGTATAAAGACACTAAAGACTGCAAGCGCTACTGAGGTCCTGGTTGTCGATTTCTTGTTTGTGCACAGGGAAAAGAGAACATTTACTGTAGATCAGGCAATTACTGTGTAGTGCCAGCAAACGTTTCATCTGCCTGCTGTACCGAAAGCATTTAACCCACCACAGCACGATCTCTAAGTCTACGGATTCTTTCCATTGTTTTCTGGTTCGGGTTTAAGAGAAGCTCCTTAACTGCGACAGGGGAATGGCGATTTCTTGCCCTGGTTCACGTTCCATGTCGTGGCTCCCAGCAGCTCGGTTTTTTCAGATGATCGCTGTGTATTCCTGCTCTGCGTCATGTGCTTTCCCGTCGAAAGTTTCAAAGTTCACTTTCACTCTCTTTCATTCTCACTGCGCCCCTTTTGAAGCACAGCAAGACACATGCTCTTGCTCGGCACTGTAAAAAGCCTCTCTCTGCTGCTCCCCCCTGGACCAAAGTATTAAATCCCATTACCACAACTTTCAAAGTGCACAGACAACCGATGGGTCAGGCCTGCTCAGATGTCAATACTAAGCTGGCTTCTGGATGGTCTGCTGTCATAGCAAATGAACAAATTGCTCCACTGAAAGCTGGAGAAAAAAAAAACAAACAATGCCGGTTACCTCCATCCATGTGAGTGCCGGGCCGCAGTTTATTTTGTTGTCTGCGATTGCCGAGAGGCGGGAGAGGTAAGCCATCAGCATTTGGGAAACCACCTGTGGGGGAAAAAAAAACAGAGAACGTTAGAAAAAAGTATAGCCTCACATTTGTTTTAATTTTAAATCAAGTATCTGGCTGTTGAAAGTAGCACCGCTGCAAATCTCTTATTAAAAAATAAGCATTTAAGAACTTCGCTATAATTTATCTGCACTTGTCACTGTAATTTATCAAGCCTGCTAAATTTACTCTTTAATGTCTGGGCTGGGTACTGTTAACTCTAGTTTTATTTAAAAAAACCCCACTTCTGTCAGATATTTCATAAGATCACATCCTTGAATCCAAATCGAAATAATGTTTAACAGCAACTGTCGGTTCTTTCCTGCTTTATACATTTGTCATGTAATTTTTGTTTTTAAAACCACCCTTTTAACTGCAAATAATCTCCATTCCACCAGCAGCCTTTGGCCACAGAAGTTCATCTCTCAGGCAAAACAAAAAAAAAAGAAATGACAAAAACAGCAGCCTTGGTTCAAATATCCTTTCAAACAAGGCATTGGTTATACATGTTTACCTCTCATGAGGTAGACAGACAGAAACATCTAAATTAACATTTTCTGCACGTTTTAAAAAGACAATTAAGATACTCATGGCCATGTGCCCTCAGAATGCACACTGTCAGATTTAGACAATTAATGCCGCCTCGCACACAGCTGACTGGATTAGTGAAGAGCTGCTCCATTTCTCCAAGGAAATTAATATTAAGAGGTGTTCTACCATTGATGTGTTTGTGAACGTCTGCCTGTGTGGATGTATACTGTGTGCTCAGGGGGGAGTGGTGGGGGTGTGGAATAGTCAATATGGGAATTTTTTTTAATTCCATCTCTCATCCATAATACGAAACAGCGACCTCTTTCATCTGACCTGCCCAGTCCGGTTCCACCATTACTGCTCCAGCTCTCAGAGACTGCATGGAAAACGCTGATTAGACAAAGCTGAATAGAACCATAAGCCCAGGTGGGCATGGTTGTTTATATAATTGGCATAAATCCAATAAACTGCTGGCATAAATTACAAGTAATTCTCAATAAAGCACATGTTTGTTTTTTAATCAATTTTAATGTGGATGTCATTAGCAGTACATGGCTTCGGTGTGAAATGTCTATTGTGAACTCTTCTCATTACTCTCTCTGTTAACTTATTACTGCAGGTCCATGCTCTGGGAAAAGCTACTTTTTTCTGTTTATTTCCTAGTTTGTAGTTATTAACAGCAGGGGCTGTGCGGCAGACTTTTGTTTACGTGGTTCAATCTGTGAGCTGGCCAAGGTGCATGAGATCTCATCCATTCCTCAGCATGTTTTTTTATCCTAAGCTGACGCTTGAAGGCATGTGGGGTGCATCAGCTCACACACTGCTTGTTGTGCTGAATATGAGCACCGTCCATAAGGAAGGTACTAAGCCTCCTACACAGATAAACACTTAGGCCTGGAATACAGATTCTGCTCTAATGGTTTCAAGCATTATTCTAAATTTGATTCTTCCACAAATCTACTGTACCACCCTCACTCTGCTGCTGAAGATTCTCAGCTCATTTCTCAAATCTGTGAGAATTAGTCCTAATGTACACGCTGCAAAGGCAATTTAAGGGAAATGGATTGGCCATGTTTGCAGACAAGAGCTTTTTGCACATTAAAGGCTCCGCAATTGGTCTTCTTTAGCTGAAATGTCATTTTATTTGCTTTAGCCTGGAACTGTAAGGGCTTAGATTTCTTAACTGTTAATTAGAAATAGTCATTATTAATGTTATGCACATAACAATGTAATTAATCATTATGGGGTATGCCACTCAGTTTGTTTTATTGTCAAGATATTGAAAATATTGTCAATGACTGTCAATGTTTTAGATTTTGATACTGAATTAGCAAAGACAATTTAAAAGGGATTCAAGCTGTCTGTGTTTGGGAGTCTTGGTGGTGTCGCTATGGTAATTTTAACCATTTCACAGGTTTCAGACTTAAATGATCAGAACTGTTCCTTCACTGCCCTGACAGGTGGAATAAAACCACAGAGGACAAATACGGGGACAAGTCCTGGTGAGGCGTAGCCTGCAGTTTTGCCTCCATAATCTGCCGATTTACCTCAGCCAGCATCTGTAAATCATTTGTAGTGCCGTAATGTTACAAAAATGTAGCCCTCGCTTCTTGCATTGGAACTTGCTAGCTCTCTAGATCAAGAACATCTATTAAAAAAGCTAATTATATTTTAGCATTGGCTGAATGAGACTAAGGATGCCTCCGCACTGGAGAATTAAATGCTCCAGTGGAAACAGATTAGAAAGTACAGCTACTTATGAGACGGAGCTATTGGAGGAGCAGACCAGAGAGGCTTATCATTGGGCACCAGCCTATTTCCACATCAATTACAGTACATGTGTAGGTACTTACAGTAGCTTTGAAACAATTTAGCCCTAAAAATGAAAAGCAAGTGTAACCGAATGAATGTTCAATGAAGTGCAAGTTATGCAAATTGCAGTACGTGAAGGTCTTGCCTTCAGAGTACAAGAAGACATATTTGTAACTACTCTGTTTTTAGCAAACAATTGTGGATAAGGGAAGTTTATAACCCCTTGAATTGTAATTATATGGGGAAAAAAACATCCTTTTTAATTAAAACGGGTACACTGTTTGGCTTTTCCATGTTTCTCCTTATGGGAGTGTCTTTGAGGATAAAAGGTCTGGCATGGATGCAAGCTTTCCCACAGGGCTTTCCCATTTCCTTGTGATAATCCGCAGACCACCGATTCATGTAATCGGGATTTGTGTCTCTCCACGGCAGAGACATTGTGTGAGACACTGTCCATCACATCCTACTGACTCGAGTCAAGTCTCCAAAGTGCACACACAGCCACTTTGAAATGCAAGCAGGATTAAAAGAGACCTGTCTTTCCACTGAAGGACACAGATCTCGTTGACAAGTAACATCTCAGCCTTTTCATGGGCAAATCTGAGGTTTTAACCAAGGCAATGGTTTCTCATTTTTTTTCTCAGTGAGATGTTCAACTCTTTTCAGCAAAAACGTCAGACATTGAAGCAGGTACAGGAATGGCAGGGGCTGTGATGACAATGACTATGATACAAACCTGAAAACCCAATTTTAGTTCAGCAAAGGTGGAGGGTTAAAGCAATTCCTGGGCTGAACTAATTTGGAATAGTTTCTCAACTGGTGCCTAATTGATTACAGATTTTAATGAATCCATGATTTTCACCTGAGAACACTGTGATCAGGCACAAAAGCTGTTTCCTTACAGAGAATATTATATAAAAAAGTCACCACTAAAGCGGCAAAGCCATTTACCCCCCCCCCCAGGCAGTGTAAAATAGGAAAGTTATCGTCCCCCTCACCTCTACCCTTCCACTGCTTTACACAAAGTTCATGCATGCTTCTTGTCTACATGCATACCTGTGTGGGCTTGTATCAGCACCATCAGAAACCTTTTCTTTTTAATGGAAGCCGAGATGATGTGGCTACTATGCCCAGGAAATGTGCATTTATGTGCTTTTCTGTCACCTACTACAATGGCTCCGAACAAGATGTGAGGTACTCTAGTACCACATCTGAGCACAGTAACATGGTGGTAGTAATGGTAGTAGTGGTAGGAATACCCTGTGACCTGTCATCTGACAACTGATCTGACCTTTGTCTGGCTCGGCCCCCGAAAGTGAGATAATAAACATAAAAAACCACCGTGTAATGTGTGGGTGTCACCTGAGGTAATGGGCCCACTAGCCAGTGATGTCATTTTCCAGTTTTAATCCTGCCAAGAATGGGATTAACAGCTTGGGTCCTGCAGCACACTGAAGTGGACAGGCCAACAGACTGCAGCAACAACACGGGGCCCTTCGATATGGGCATAATTTTGCCATAAAAATAGCTCGGTCACTCACATGTAAAGAGCCATATTAAAAGAAGCTGATGACATGTGGGTTTTGCAGATGGTACGTGCAGATTTGTCCAAAAGTCACGATGGCCAGAATGTCAGATTCAGTCAAGGACAATAACATATTTAAGAAAGCCGTACTGGACATTCTGTACTTATTCTGAAATGACCTCAACACATGGTCTTTGGGGGGAAAAGTACGCCTTTTGTTTTTCTTCCTCTGATTTCCTTAAATATGTGTTTTAACACTTGAGACAATATAGTACAGAACTCTAGGTAAGTGAGGAACGACAGATTTCAATCACTTCCTCACTTTACCCCTGACACTCTGTTCCATAGGCTGTGTAGCATCAAAGCACAGCAGACATGATTAAATAGAGGAGCTCTGAGCTAGAGATCCCAGGTGCTCTAATTAAACACTGAGAGGCTTACATTATTATCCATTACAGCAGGAATTAATGGCTACTCAATTCTCCAAAGCTGTTAGATTTTGTAGCTGAAATATTCACAAGACCTAATGTGTCACACGCTTATTGAAAAGACAAATAGGAGAGTTATATATATATACCTAAGCGTATAAAACATCAGACATGATAAAAAGGAGCTCACGATACATGTATACAACAGTGACAGAACACTGAGAAGCAAGTAATACATCAGTTCAAATGAGAACACTGACCTAAACCAATCATTTGCTCAATCAGGTAAGCAGTGCTATTTACAACATGGAAACAATCCCATTTTGATGATAAAATTTAGTTTGTTCCACTTTGAGAGTTCTAGAATTAAAAAATGGCTCTAGTCTCCTCACATTTAACAGCTGTCCATCTGTTCTTTCTCTATGTACTCCTCAGAACCTATCAATGCTTACAGGGGCACTAGTGAGCTTCTGTTCAAAGACTTTATCTGTTTTCCTTTCATTTCTGCAAGGCATTGGGGTTCATTCTTAATGCAGCAAGAAACACAACTGTCACACTGAGGACAGGGCTGGCCTTTGAGATAAAAAACAAAGTTGTCACTTTTGCAGTACAGCTGTGATATGGAAACAATGAATCCACTTGCAATAAAAACCATCATACTCAAATGTGCTTATTTACCATAAACCACATATTACATTTTCATCTTTTTTTAAACTTAATTCCGACTTGAGAAGAAACCAATTTTACGACACTGTCGACAAGGCTGCCTTGTTAAACAGCTCTGGAGAATTCTGTGTCCAGAGTAACAAGAAATGATGCTGGGTTTGTTTGCAAATATGTGGAAGCATATACTGTAGAAGCAGAGAACATTCGTACAGAAAAAATCTATAATGTTATACATTTCAAAATATATCGAATGGCATTTCGAAAACTGTTACGCTTCAAGAAGACGCTGGCACATGTTTCTCATATAATAAATATTTCTTAAAGTATGAACGGAATGCATTTGGGTTTGTTAACATATTTGTAAAATATGTTTCACTGTGCTGTATGTAGTTTTATATGTTTTATTCCATGTTGTATTTTTATAGCTTTATGGACACTTTTAAATTGCTTTATGTTTCTCCTCCAGATGAGGAAGGAATTTTATCATGTCACACAGAAACAGACAGCAATATTCAGACAGCCCCTCATCTCCTCAGGATTTGACCAATGCGGTATGAGAACTAGTGCCCTGCTCAAACCGTCACACGGTCAGAGGAATCTGGCCCCACCTCTGCTCGGTCCCTCAGGCTGTCGAATCGTGGCAGCTCGGGAAGCTGAGAGAAGCGGCGGTCATAGATACACAGGTGGAGGTGCTTGTCGAGGACCCGAAAATCTTCATAACTGCGCTTTACAATCCAGCTCCGTCCCTGAGACACAGAAAGAGAGAGAAACACAGATCAGTGAGTGAAGGAACTACCCGACACGGTGCCCCTCTTTGCATTCTGACCGAGGGACTTGCCTGACCCTGCAGGCCCTTCAGCAAGAGCCACCGTTTAAAATGGAGGAAACCCAGCACATCTTCAGCCGAAGGGTTGTGGGAGTACGAAACAAGCTACACAGACATGTTGCTGAAGCAAATACCCTGGTCTCTTCTAAGAAATGACTAGATGAAATCCTGAGATCAACTACTTACTATTAAATGGGCCAAAAAATGGCCTCCTTTCAAGACCCTCGAGAAAAGTTAACACCAGAGTACTAATTATTTGTTGTTCAAACAGTGTTAAGATTCTATTGTTGCAGAATAAATGAGTCTACACACATTGTTGTCATTATTTTATTTACTTCACACATCTTAAGTCACAGGAGGGTAACATCATGTATATATTTTACAAGCAAAAAGTAACAGAACGATATATATCCCTCTTGGTCAATTTAAATAGGTTTTATTGGACCTTTACAGCAGCTTATACCTCATCCCCACCCAGACACATACTCCATTATTCAAAAAACAGAAAAACTGTTAAAGTTGATCTCCTTGCAGAGTTCGTAGTTCCTGTGGTGTCTTTCCAAGTTACAATTGTTTTCACAGACTTCATACAGTACATATGTACATATTTCATTTGGGACAGGCTGAGAAAAAAAGGCTTCTCATAAAACGTGGTTGTGAATGGGAAGGTGTCATACAATACAAACCAAGAGCTTCATAGTCTTAAGTGACAGCTGAAAGATTGATTTTTTCTAGCACAATGTTACCGCTGAACATATTCACAGCAACTCAAGGAAACTGTTATTACTGCTCTGTTTTAGAGGCACCTATCCCGATACGCACTTGTCTAACTATAGGGGCACATCAGCACAGACATTAACATTCACTAGTAATTCACTAGTAATAACAAACCAAATATTTTTTGAAAGAGTAAACAGGGGAACTCCTGGACCATTTGTCTCTTTGTCTGGTTATTTCTACAGTTATGAACCCTGCAGAGTGAAGCACACGGTGAACGTGCTTCAGGTAGGTAGCTGTGTCAGCATGAAATAAACCCGCTACCTGTTCCATTGTGTACGTGTGCTACAAACTCAAACCCAGCTAGCCAGAATCTTGACACCTTAAAGCACGTTTACAGTATGTTTTTCCTTGTAGGCTTTAAATAAACATGAACCTGATATAGAAGCAGAAACAGTTTTGAAAAGCCGTTCCTGACTTTCTTGTTTTGCCTGTCCTTCTCAGCTTCTGGAGCGCTGGCTTAGAGGTAGCTGTGTTTTCTTTTCATTTGATATTATTCATAGTGCAATCCATAATTTATAGCAGTCAATAGTGGCAATCTAAATGCCTACATGCTTTCTTGATGCACAGCTGTGACAGGAATACCTTGGAATTTATTATTTTCCTTTCTGCAGAGCTTGCTGCAGGAAATCAAATTACTGTAGGATTGGGGACCAGTACCACCAGGACAATCTACACAAAGGTTGCTGCACACAAGGCAAGCTAAAGTGACATCATGGCAAACTTTATCAAGGTGACATGGGTATATATTCCCAAAATATCTCCTGTTTTATGCCAGTGTGGTTGTGTTCCAAATTTCCATTCACCTCAGCATGTTGTAAGCTCCTAAAACATTTGGTTGCCTTTTAATGCCAACCTAGAGGAAGACTGAAATGTCTTTTAAAAGCATAAATATGCCCATTAGCCTAAATTCAGCTGTGCTGTAAGGATTTCGAACTAAAAAATACACTTTTTTTTTTAAAAAAGGCAGCCTTAAAGAGAATGATTCAGTCTGTTTTAAAGTAAAGAATGAAAAGAGACAAACTGGGAGAGGAGGTTCGGAAGAGAAACCACAAAGACTGTGAAAAAGACTGAAAATATAATGCAGTACATGTCATACATACCGTACATGTTCAATTGTATTTACCAGTTACATTTAGATACATTTTAGGTAAACACCAATTTATGCATGTTGAATATGTACTCATCACTAAAAGAAACCACTTTAAACAGAAACAAACTAGGTTATTATCGGGTTATAAACTAGGTTATTACAAAATCCCGTGTGTAGCAGATGCACTGACATTATATTGAATGAACTGCACAAAGGCAAATTCGGTCCATTGATTAACACTTGTTATCAACAGCATTCATCGACAGGGGGTCTACACAGAAAGTTGCAAGCTGTAGCATACAGTATGTGTCCACCACTGCAAGGGATACAAGCTGAGCACCTGTAACATGCTTTGCACCAGGCTGCAGAAGCTGTGTTAGGGGATTCTGTTCCTTCCCTTTCGTTGATCCTAGACAAGGATCTGCCTGTTCACTGGTCTCTGAGCCCTACATGCCATCATGCATTGTCCTTGGAGGGTAGGGCATCCAATGATTAACGCTGTCAGACATTATCTTAATATTCAAAACACTTACAATACACTTGATTTTTCTAAAGACATGCATGCGTACATAGTGATACTGCATGGTCCTCCTGAGGCTCAGAGTCCGTCCATCAAAATACCTTCAAAAAAAGTGTCATCCATTTGATTTGGAACCGGAAGTCAATACAAATTTCCAATATTTGTTGTCAGAAACAGTGCAGTCGATATCTAAAATATGTTTTTCCAGAACATATTTTCTTTGAGATTTCTCTCCGTCCGGAGGAGGAGGGGGACAGAAGGGAAGTCCACAGCGGTTGTTTTTAATCTTCCCCAGCGCTCCCGGAGCCGGCAATCAATGTGGCTGCATGCCGGCTGTATTGATTTCCACGTTCCTATCTCCGCCTGCAGCCCAGGAGCTAAGCGGCGTGGGCTAACGAGATTCCCTGAGCTCCGCACTGATATCTCCCTCCTGCATTAAAATAATCAGCTGGCGGATGTCCAGCTTCCCAGCTCCAGACCCATTTCACAGCAGTGGCTGATACCCAGATACTGTACAACCCCCTGTGGTCTCCGGTGTATCGTACTGCACCTCAGTACCCCTTCTGACTGTACTGCTCTCCCTGTTTTCCTTTGCCTTGGTCCTTGAGCAGAGTAATCCCACTTATTACACGAACGTTTGCATTGCTTTGTATTTTAATTGCTGCTAAACATGGATTACTGAACCTCTAACGAACCTTCATGAACGGGAACATGTGCATAAGTACAGCAATTGTTTTCCAGAAAATGGTTTCTTGGTCTTGTGAATGTCAGTGGGAGACTTGCACTTTCAAACATGCAAGTTTGGCTTCATTCCTTCTATTCTTATTGATCTTACTTTGGGAGAGATGTGTTTTTTCAGCAATCTGAATTGTTCCTTCAAATTGTCTTGCAGATCTCAGCTTTGAAATTTCTCAAAATGCTTCCAACACATTTTACAATGCTTGGTCCTTTCTTTCACCATCAGCTTCGAAAAAAACGTTTTCCATGTCAGTTTTCCATTGTTTTTTTTTCTTCACATTTTTTCTCACATGAGGGTTTCCAAAAAACAAAACCATTTCAAAAGAGAGAGCTATTACTTACTGTGCCTGTGGTTTAGCTGCCTTTTTTTAAAGTGTGTGTCTCACGACTTTCTTTTTCTAAAGTGGCTGTTTTCAGCAGTCACCAACACGACTGTAAAACATTATTTTACTCTGCTCCGCGGTGCCAAGAGAGAACTCTCTCAACTGCAGCCAAGGCAACAGAGAGGCGGAAACACACCATACGATTCTTCACAAGTTCAATTCCCTCACTGGGAATGAGTCTCCTATTACACTAGATGCTCCTGAAACACATGCAGCGCAATACAAACTTTACTTCTGTTGTGACCTCCATGCCACAGGTTTCAAGACACTTTCCACATGATGTCAAATAGGAAGAAATCAACGAAAAAAAAAAGATTGAGAAAATAAAATCAACAGATGACAATGATACAGAGGAAAAAGATGCATTCAAAAAGTTGAAAAAAAATTGCATGAAGAGATATAAGACTAAATGCAGGTATAAAATATCAATATAAAACCTGAAAGGCAAATTGTATTAATAGGTCTGAAGTCTAGATTTAAAAATGTTCCTGGTGGGTGAATCTCTGGTATGATCCGGCAGAGAATTTCAACTGCAGGGCCTGAACACAAGAGTAATTTCTCCTTTCTTTCTACGCCCCACCCAATCTATCGACCTCAAAGCATGCCAAAGTTGACAGCCAGACAAACATAATGCAAAAGAATTGGGCATTCTTTTACCCATTATTACTGCTAATGTGAAAATGCATTCAACATGCAGAGAAGGAAGTATGTGCTGGAGTCAAGTGAAACATTAAACGATAAGCCCATTTGCAAGTATGCTTACTTAGTCACACCCCCTTAAAGGCTTAGTATTTTTTGTGTTTGGGAGGCTTTTTACTTTCACTGTTACAGGCAGCATGTAAAGAGCCTCTTTAGAAGCTACGAACAGGAGTGGTGGGATCTGCAAGGAAGTGGTTATAAGCAGCTCCTCTCTCACTGAGATATTTAATGTCAGATTCCGGACCAAGATACCATGAAGGATACTTAAAAACAACACCACCAAGTCTTGAGGTTTTAGAGATGATACATTTGTAAAATGAAATACTGACTTATTAGCGCTTGTGAATTTATTGTCCCATTCTATTTAGGTCCCCTAGTCTTCATTAACACGCATAATGTAAACAAAATAGTAGGAGAAACTACAACACTGCATTCTATTTGATAACAATAAGGCATCATTCATTCTATCACTTCAATGTTTTCTACTACATAGACAAACCTACAAACTATAATTGCATACTCCTGTTGACGCTAGGTAAAGTGTTCTGAATTACGGCCCCTTTCAATGATTGTTTTCTCTCCTTTGGTAGATCTGATTTGTGCTGCAATTTGCATTTTCCCAGCAACATGACACCACTAAAGCTTGCTGAATTAAGCAAATTGCCCTAATGCCCCAACACAAACTTCCTGTTTCCCATGTGAATTTATCGTTTCATAACGGCTTCAGTTTCGGTTTTGAATCTTTGGTTATTTGTCACTTAATTGTAATTATGCACTCTCGAATGTCTGTCTACTGGTAACTAAGAATTATACAGAAGTCATCACTCCCAGGCCTCTTTTGCTCTGTGTGCACCCTCTTGTACTAATGAAAGACATCAGGGGGGCAGGTAGACCTTCTACATTTCTGTGAAGAAAAGTCCTATTGGATGTTGCTGACATTCATCTGATAACAGATAGGTGACCATACTGTATGCACTATACATAAGACAATCAATGTTATGTCTCAAGTGTAAAAGCACTTCACCTTAATCACAGAAGCCTACCCACCTGTCTGTAGACTGTGTTTTGAAACTTCTGAATGCAACACATTGTCTTTGAAAGCCAATAGATTAGTTTTATTCCCTAAGATGAGATCAGTTCAGGTTTTACGAGCTGTGGGCTCTGCCATAAGCCAACAGCATGTGCTGGATATTACAAAAGGTTTTTACCTCTCACTGGGAAAATGCGTATTAAAAACAATGTAAGCTGTATTGCTGATCTGCCGCTTGAGCACGAATATTCCCCAAAACGTCTAGCTCTGAAAATGAAATGTGAAATAGCTCAAACTTATATCTAATGAAACTCTCAGATGTGCAATACAGTATGTTTCACTTTCATGTCTGTTTTAAAGGACAGAGGAGTACCATTAGCCTGTTGACGCCTACCTGACAGCAAATTTGCACCAGGTACACCAGCTCCTTTGCTTCACAGCCATTTCGGGTCACTTCACTCTGCTCATCTGCCAGAGCTAGCTGTACACAGAGAGACGGAGAGAGTGGGCTTGAGTGAAACAATCAGCAGGAAGGTATTAAGACAATGAGAGAGAGAGAGACAGAGGCACACAAAAACCAAATAAAAATGACCAAGGGAACGAGAGGCAGAAAATCTGTCAGTTCAGTGATGTGCATGCACACAGTGAATAACAAATGAAAACAGCGCGATCGTTCAATGGGCTTGCACAGAGACCCCAAACAGCAAGCAGGTGTCTCCTGTTCTCTGCTGTTAAAACAGGAAGTAACACAAATCACCGTACTCAGGAGGCACTCAAAACTGAGATACCTCACACATACAGAACATCCTGACAGGAATTAATAACCCCTGCTCTTTAAAATCACAAATAATTTACCTTCTTTCAGAGAAACCAAGATTCACTGTACAGTTTGCATTAATTCTGTAATAATGCTATTCTTGTGCTCTTCAGTATTAATTTTCTATGTTCCATATTTATGACAGGCTATCTCACAGTATGCATGTGTGTAGTTACGTGTGTATGCAAGTACTGTAGAAACACTGAATTACCAATTACACAGTCGTGATCTGCTGTACTCTGTACAACCTTTGGCATAAAAATTTCACATGCACTTTTCTGGACTGTGACTGATGAATTGGTCCCTCAGAAAATAAGCTCGAAGGCTGTCTCAACATGGCTTAAGGATGACTGAAAGTAACTTCGCTACTCACACTGTTAGTCACAATTATCAACAAAAACCATCTATGTACATTAAAATTAGACACGACAAAGCTCTTTTCTTATGCAAGTAACATCACAGGGATGTTATCTTCAGAGTTAACATCACTTAAATGCTGAAGTCTTTTATCATCTTCAACCCTTATATTTTACATCTTAAAATGAATCCACTAGGGAGAGTTTCGCCCATGCTCTTTGTAGAAGCTCTGGCCACTTCTGCAAGCCACAACGCATTCCTGTTATACCTCCTAATTTGTTTTGAAGAGCCTATTGTTATGAATTATTAATTCATGCTAAATGCTCTCTCATGAGAACTGGCAAGTTTAAAGGCAGGCAATGGCCTAGGCTGACCATTTTTATCACTTCTTGCTCTACAAGCAGTAAAATAAAAAAATGCCCCGTGCTGTTTAAGGACACACGCCATTGGCCTATTATACACAAACCTTAATCTTCTGCCATTACAGTGTGGCAGCAATGCCATGAATCTCCCCCAGCTCCTTTGTGCCAAGAGGATCTCTGCTCCATATCTTGAATATATGTCCTCGAGTGACACATCCCTCCGACTTCAGATGGGAGCAAGCACTAAGCATGATGGGGCAAAGCAAAGCGAGTGTTGACCTCAGTCTGGGAAAAAATCAGTTTCTGTTCTCTGCCCCCAGACTGGAAATAAAGCCCCCCCCCCCCTCAACCAAAAATACAACCTCTAGCCCTCCATAACAGCTACAGAGACCCAAGCAAATTTAACTGTTTACTTGCCAGGCTTTGGCTGATTTTACAACACCAGTGAAATGAAAGCTACCTCTTGCCTATGTATCTCTATTAAACAGTCCTTTGTATGGTTTGAAAGGATCTATAATCATAACTGTTAGAATCTGCAACTTCTTGTTTGCGTTAGTCTGACCACATGAAAGCAGGATTTCCCTTCATTTTCTAATTTTAAATATTGTATAAGGTTAATAGCATTTGGCTTCACAGTGCACGGGATTAATATTCCAAGATTCAGAAGGTTTCACCGAATATTACATTTGTTCATTGATCATCAAGGAAGTACACACCAGAAACTGGCTACTGAAATAGGCGAAAACATCTTGATGGAGAAAGCTGTATGACAATAGATACAACAAATTGATACTTCATAAAATCCACCAAATTGATCGTTCCAACTCATCACATTTAAAATAAAGAACATAAGACACAAAGGATATTTTTTAGAGAAAATGATCTGATCTGAAATGATCTGAAAGATCTAATCTAATCAGACATCAGTACAAATTACACTACTGCTAGAAAAAAACAAAACATGATGAATAACAAAAAGTTAATGGCAGAGCTTTAAAACTGCGGTTTCCCAGACGACAATAGTGTAATTTACTGTACAGGCCTGGCTCAAAGCAATTTTTCTTAGTGTTTGAATAGCTTTGGATTGAATGGTAGTTTTCCAGTCCACAGATTTCTTTCCCTAATTACAGACAAAGACACACCCCATATAAAATATCAAATAATGATGGATGATGCTCAGAATTCTTTATTGTACACTAAAAACCTTTATTTTTGTTCATAAACAAGAGCTCCTCGGCTACAACCACATAACACTACATTTATGCAGAGGGGAATAAGAAATGGAAAAATATATATTTCTTCTGTAGGAATCTTGTTTCATGTACCAATAAACAAATATCAAAACTGGGAAATATACATTTTCCAAACATGACTAACAGTTTTGAATCAGGCCTTCTGCCCCAGGTCCCCACATAACTGCTGAAAAACACACACATGCTAAAATAAAATGCTTTGTAGCCCTCTGCTTGATTCTTGTTGTCACTGGAAGCTGTTTTATCAAATAAGCAATGCTGGATAGCCATTTACAATGGAACTATATGGAGGTGGCGAGTCCCTCAGCCCCACTAAAACAAGCACATTATATTGCTACTCCCTCTTTTTAAGATCACCATAGAGCACAACTCATCCAAAAAGAATGATGACAAGCTTTCTCATAAGCTTTTCTTAAAGCCCTACAGCAATGCCAACATGAGCTATCCTTTTAGACTAGACCTGTCTCGCTACAGTACCTCTGTGTCTGGCATGTTCCTGAACTGTTCAATGAGGACTCCTCATCACAATACATCCAAGACAAACGAAGGATCCCACACAAAAAGTGAAATGTGAAGAGCACATCAGAATACTTTGTCTTTTTATACTGTGACATTACGCCCTGTGCAAAATTGTGAGAGGGATCATATTTATAGTAAATAAAACAGTGGCTACTATTGAGCCCATTTCATGGTCTGCTGCCTGCTTTTAAACTCTCTACCTTGTTCCTGCATTTTTTTAATCTTCCTTCCCTGCTCCTCTTATCACAGAGAACAAGACCAAAGCGGAAGATACTATGTTATTTTTTTCTGTGAGAAATACTGGAAAATACATGCCCTCCAGGGCTTAATAAAGAGAGACTAAGAACATTTTCAAAAACTGAGAACTAAGGATAAAAAAGGTGGAAAAGCATACTGTCTCCCATAGTGACAGGGGAAAAAATATCCCAAAGGAACGCACGTTTTAAAATAGTTGAAGCAGTTTTTAAAACTGTGAGTGAAAATAATACAACGATGCTCTATATTCGGAGTATGATGTGAAATAAAACAATGTTTCTATTTACATAACACAAGTAACTTGAGCACTAATGACCTAGTTATTCTGTTGCTCAATAACACTGCTGCTTCAAAGCTCACAGACTTTCCTTACCACAGCACGAGGGAGATGAGTACACTAGAAAAAACATAATATTCTTTACCTCTGTGAGGTCAAACCAGTGATTAAGGCATTTTAGCTTGAGATACAAATAACAACTTAACAATAGTAGCATTAACAACTGCACAGAGATGAACAGAATCCAGCAAAGAACTGCACATATTTCAAGTCTAAGCTAAAAGTCGAGTCACGGTGAGGGTATCAGCATGCTAACATTTCATCTTTTTAAAAAGGAAGTGAAAGTTCAAGATGATGCAGTCTTGACCCTGGGTTCACACACAAAGTCAGGAAGATGGGGGGTGGGGGGGTGGAATTGGCTTTCAAAGTCATCAGAATTTCTGGACTCCAGCCATTCGTAAGAGATCGCAGTCAATACTCACGGAAGCTGCCCGATTCTCCTCTCCTGTGCCGTCAGCCTTTTGTTTACCTTGCGACGACGCTCGTTTCAAGAAACCAGAAAAAAAAAGAGCTGTCCTCCAGAAAGCCAGCTGACCTCCCCCCTCCCCCCTCTCCTCCTCCCCACTTTCCCCTTCAGCCTGTGTGGCGGACAACCTCCTTCTCCATCATCTCCGCGTGCTGAAATGGGGCCATCACAGCAGCCTCCTCCACCCCAGCTCCCACGATTTCCACACAGCGGGATACAGATCTCAACCCCGGCTGCCTCCTGCGCGTGCTGTCCCCCCTCCTGTAGTAACAGCACTGAGTGAAATCTCCCCCACCGCTCACAGCTGGATTTAGACCCGAGGGAGCAAGGGAGTCAGTGGATTTAAATAGATCTCGTTTCGCGGGTTTTGTTATTTTTCTGGAGAAAGACCTCTCTCCCACTTTGCTCCATGTCCTGCTCTTGGCTAGCCTGGTTTTGCACTACCCATTTTACGCTCAATTTGCAGTGCCGGAAAAAAAACCAACACACACACACACACTGGTTCCTATTAGTCTCTGTACTCTGTCTCTCTCGGCTAGCACAAGCTCCCTCTCGCTCGCTCTCTCTCTCTCATTGGTACAGTCCCCCAGGACAAAGCATGGAGCTCTTCATGAGCCAAAAGAAACAGCGAGGAGGGACAGCAGGCAGGCTGGCCCTCGCAGAGCAGCGTCTGTGTCTCCCGTCCCTCAACTCTCACGCTAGTCCCCCTCTTGTTAACCAGCACACGCCTGACGGACCTGGCGTGATGCGGGGGGGTGGGGGGGAGAACGCAGGCATTACGTTCACGGACAGCGTCTATCTTTTTATACATGCATGACAGTGGAGCCCCCTTGGAAACCCAGGCTGGTGTGCAAAGGGAGATTCCCCATGTCTGAGGCGCTGAAGGAATCCGTACTCATTCAGCCTACGGAAGCTTTTCAAGTTTATGTGAGTTCCCCCCCCAGCACATTAAGTAAATGAAATTTTCTGCATTTGCATCTTCACAGAGCTCTTTACAGTTCAAAGGCACAGATGGACAAAGTTACTACAGAGTCACTTCGCACACATATGTGCAGAGACAGAAGAAGCCTTAAAACTGGGTACGCCAAATGAATGGCAACATACTAATCATACTACACTGCGGTCTCCTGCAGTGAGAGCAACCCCTGTTAAAGGTGTGGACATACCCACAGAGGTCACCCCCCCCATGTTCAACAATAGGCTTTACCTGGTAGGAAACTGAAAAGCAAAGAAGACCATCTCCGATGGTGTGTTACACTGAGAATCCGGTGTCTGGTAAGACTGTACTTCTTGCTTAGAAGCAATCTCACTAGAGATAGACATCGGAATCAAATCCATGAGTTTTTGATGAGTTGTTGCTTATTTTTGTCTTTTGTGTTTCCATGTCTCAAAACAAGTATACGCGTCTCACAGTTCGTAGGGAAGAATGAAGTAGTACTCATCCTTTTAGATGTCATAGGAATCACAGTCCCGTACTGCAGGTCCAGCCCTGATTATAGGAGAGGCACATCCCTAACTGACTTAACCACATGCTGGCAGGCGACCAGGAAGCCACAGGGGTCCAGCCAACCCTAACCCAGTCAACTGGACAGCGCTGCTCGGGGAGTCCTGAGAGCACTCACCTACAGGCCCGACCCAGGCTGGGTACCGTGATCACAGCACCAAGTCAGGTCTGTGCCTTTACTGGTTGAGCCACTCCCCAAACCCACAAAAGTGTTGCTGAATATGGCAGGGAACACCATAGATTCAGCTGACCTACTGCTAGACGTTAGTAAAGAAGGTACACACAAGGCGCATGGCTTGATTCATTAGATCATTGATGAAGGACTGAGGACCTCATTCAGCCCTCACCCTCAAAAATTTAGGCTGATGTTGGGGTGTTCCTTGTTTAGTGTGCCCCATACTATTTTGCATAAAATCCAAGACACGCTAAGACACTGAATGTAATCCAAAAACTGCATATTCCTCAAGCTACTGCAGTCTTAAACAATTGCAGTGAAAAGCTCAGACTTTATAAGACCTACCTATATGACAAAACTCGGCACACGCTTCCTCTGACTGAGTAGAAAGCAGAACTCCTAGGTGCATTCCAGAGCAGACAATGAAAAGAGGTACTTATAAAAAAGATATGAAGACTAAAACACCACATGGGCATACACAGGCAGCCATGCCAAGGTTTCAATTGAGTTCTGGGGTAGCAGCACAAATTACATCATCTTTGCAATCACATCTGAGGACAATTAAAACATTTTTCCTGGAGGAAACTCAAGAGGCTTGAGTGTGCACAAAAACCCACAAAGAGTGCCAAGTCAGAGAGAAAAAGCTGTGAGACATACATACAGACAGAAATTAGTTTTTTCCCTCCCTTTGTTGAGTTTAGCCACAACAAAACTATATTGTACATGTGAGGGTGCTGTTATCTGAAAGCAGTTCAAATACTACCCTTGGATGAAGTTGTAAGTCTGTTTTGTAAACTAACTGATTACAGAAAAAGCAGGCCTGTAACGGACCTGAAAATGAGTTGTTTGAATTCCCATTAACTCTCTGAAACAAACAGGTCCAAAAAGGATATTCTAAGAATTTACTGTTAAATATTCTTTCACTGCCAAAACGCTAGTGACATGAAGGAAACAGTCACACAGCAGAGCAAACTTCATTTTCAGAGACTGGCAAGCATTCAAAGGGTGAAATCACAAACAATTATCCTCTGCATCTGTGAATTATTTGATATTCCACAGTGTTAGAAACCACTTATTGGTGATGACTAAGAGGTGGAGTACATGGAAAGGAAAACAGGCAAGTTCAACATATTCTACTGCAGACCCGTGGCTTTTAATACGTTTAATCATGAGATTGTCATGTACCAAAGCTTGCTGATGATGGATTGCATTTAATGAGTGATCCAGGTAGTAGATATGAATTTTATGTCTTTCTGTAGTTCCTTCAGATAGCCATCTTTAACTGGCCATCTCTGTAAGTTTTTATGGGCTATAAACTCAGCAAATAACAAGTACAGCAAATCCCTGATAATAATTTAGTGCCCATGTGAAAGTAACTAGTAATACAGTAGTCTCTCTACTGACTCTAGTTGCTAGAAGATCAACAGTAATGCTAAAACACCAACGACATTAAAACGCGATGAGAATGTTAACCAGTACTGTGGGCAGAAGAAGGACTAATTAAGTAATTTAAATTAACCACTTAGAAAAGGAAAAACAAACAACCAAAATCCTTCACAGCCCATTGGGATCACAGCTGGTGAGTGTATCTTTCACCAACAGAGTATGGCCCCAACTATTAGCAGTCACAAACTTAAAAGACACATACAGAAAAGATCTGCTTCAGAGTGGCACTCATTTCCTTAAAGAAATTATCACAGTCTTGGAAAAACTTCAACAGGGAATAAAGTCTAGGAAAATACTGTAAATTGCAGTACTGGTCTTCAGTCAGTAAAACAGTACAATGCACAGGGGTCTTAAATGTTGCACAATGATTCTGAGGCTACAATTAGTGTCAGTGGTAATGTTAACTTTCTTGGCAATGTGGTTGTTGGCATAGTTCTCTCTAATGTGAGTTGAACCCCACACAGCACTATACAACTCTGCACTACAGTGGTAGAATGCATTTAATGCAATGTAATTACCTTTTCAGACTTTAAGGACTTTGTAGAGTGAGAAGGTATCACATTTTACTTAAACCTACATACTATGATCAAATTCTATATTGATTGCTAATAAAGAAGAATACAAATGATAAAGGTGATATATCTTTTACTTAGGAAACCCGATTCCCTTACTACATCAGAAATGTATCTGGTAGCACAAGTAGCTAAAAATATCATAAAATCATAATCCAAGTATGACCCAGTTTAGATGGGTTTGAGTGAGTGTAGTTTCCTTGCAATAAATATAGCTACAAACCCATTGCTGTTTCATTGCTACAAAATCCTTATGATTTCAGAGATGCTGAATATTCCACATAAAAAGCCTTTGGATGTTCCATTCCATATTGACAAACCTTTAAATAGCACAAAACAGTAATGTTTTAAATTACAGCACACCCTGCTGAACATGGTTGGCATCATGGTACAATCTATCACCCAGATATGACAATTCAATGCTCCAGGTTTTGTAAAGGTGAATGAGAATGCTGAATAAAAGCACGTGTAATTTTAGAAATATGGTTCTGTTCTGAGCTATTGCACTTTCCTCCCACCTATATACTTCAAACTTAATACCATTATGAGGCTGAGGAGTAATGTGGGAAGTAAAACAGCGAAAATAAATTAAATCTGCAGGAGGTGAATGAAGCTTTTCAGTGCACAGTAATGGACTAAATTAAAACAAAATGCCTGGCATGTGTTGGTAAATAGGGTTCTCCATTCTCACTACAAACTACAGCAGATTTCAACGAATACCCCTCCTTACACCAAGCATTATTGCCAAGAGATCCACATGATAATAATGGGATTAAAAAGTAAATGAAAAAAAAACATAATATTAATCTCCAGTTGCAATTAAAACCAACTGTTACAGAATATTTCATAATTTTACTTTGTATGAATTCTTTGCAACCACAGAGGCTCATAATAACATTACTATACAATATCAATAAATCACTTCTGAGCTTGAAACTCCATAAAACCAAATAAGATAACGCAAGATCAAAGATAGTCACTGTTAGCCTGTTCAGCAGAAGAAATGACGAAACTGTGCCATTTTGATGCAATGCATGTAAATTGAAGTACTGGAAACACTAAAAGCACACTTGCTTCCTAATTGACAGCACACACACTACACAGGCTGAAACATGTGAAAAATGCAAGATGTGACTGTGCTCTTCGCTCCTATACATCACCATCCCGCCACTCGACACATCTATGGGCTCTCCTATCCATCAGTCCGGCTTAAGTCATAACCTGCTGCTGAAGATCAACCAGTCCCCTTCAAACACAGCTCAACCAGTCTCCCCTTCAAACAGAGCTCAACCAGTCCCCCCTTCAAACAGAGCTCAACCAGTCCCCCCTTCAAACAGAGCTCAACCAGTCCCCCCTTCAAACACAGCTCAACCAGTCCCCTTCAAATACAGCTCAACCAGTCCCCTTCAAATACAGCTCAACCAGTCCCCTTCAAACAGAGCTCAACCAGTCCCCCCTTCAAACAGAGCTCAACCAGTTCCCCCTTCAAACAGAGCTCAACCAGTCCCCCCTTCAAACAGAGCTCAACCAGTCCCCTTCAAACAGAGCTCAACCAGTCCCCTTCAAACAGAGCTCAACCAGTTCCCCCTTCAAACAGAGCTCAACCAGTTCCCCCTTCAAACAGAGCTCAACCAGTCTCCCCTTCAAACAGAGCTCAACCAGTCTCCCCTTCAAACAGAGCTCAACCAGTCTCCCCTTCAAACAGAGCTCAACCAGTCCCCCCTTCAAACAGAGCTCAACCAGTCCCCTTCAAATACAGCTCAACCAGTCCCCTTCAAACACAGCTCAACCAGTCACCTTCAAACACAGCTCAAACAGGCCCCTTCAAACACAGCTCAAACAGGCCCCTTCAAACACAACTCCAAAGTCATTGCTGCTCAAGGAGGTGGCACCTGTTACAGAATGCAAGGTTTACATATGTACATGCACATATTTACTTTTGGATCACCATATGTCTTATCAGTTTTATTGGGTTGTTATTTTTTAATACGATGTTCATGTAGATCTAATTACATTTTAGGTCTAAAATACACAAAAATGCAGACCGACCTAGGGGCTCCACAAACCTTTTCTTGACACTCTTAGTCCGAAATAAACGTCAAAATACTCACAATAAGAAAATTCGCGAATCTCATTCAATCTTAATTTAACGGACAACAACGTTCAACAGCTAATTAGAACTTTTGATTTTGTGGAACGGAACCAGAAACAAATTAGGTGGTGGCCTTTTAATAATGTGGAATCGCAGTGCAATTACAGTCGAAAATGTGACTGTTGACCAAGAAGCAACTGAGAGAGGAACTCATTTAAACTGCTGCTTAGAGACAATGTACATAGATCTCAGCTGTTTAGTTACATTTTCCAGCAGCTTGAATACTGTAAAGAGCCCCTGGAAATGCCAGTATTATTGTTTCTAAATTGGAGTGAAATAGAGCACCTTCGCTTAGTTTTGTCACCCTCTTTTCCAGTGCCAGAGCTCACCAGCCAGCACAGCTCGAAGCTGAGGCATATAGGCCTGGGAACCTGGCTGGTTCAAAGCAGCTCTTGTGTTTTACAGAGGAAAAAAAAAATAGCTGCTGACTGTAAAACAACCAGCGTCATAAATCAACCACCCTTCACCCACCCTCTTCCCTCAGCAAGTCCTACTTCAGCCTTTCCAGTTTTACATTCCCGCATTTCCGGTCTCTTTCAGAGGGAATGTGGAATGCTGGCTCAGCAGAAAGACATATCAGCAGTGGGAGAATTGCTGGGGGGTGGGAAGGGGGGGCAGAGCAGGTAATAGGAGCAGAAAGCTTTCATGTGCTGTGTAAGAGTAGACGGAATGAAAGGACATATACTGTGAAAAGAACTGAAATGAAGATTATTATGATGCTTATTATTATTCACTAATCTAAATTAAGTCTTATCTTTAAGGATGATAATATTTCCAGCACACCCGCTGTAATTAATATTGATGATTCCCTATTCGGAAACACCCAGGTGTATCACACCCTGTGAGAACAAGTGTTAAACAGAGTAAAATGTAGCCCAAGATGCTCAATAAGATTCCCAAGCACAACAGGGAAATATTCAACATTGTAAAAGTACACATTTTAAAATCGGTCTTTGTTTTTTTCATAATATTATAAAGCAGACACAAAACAAACCTTTTCTAAACTTTAAAGCGCTGGGTTTTCCAAAGGGGCCTTGTCAAATGTCTTTGTGAAGAACACTATCCTTAATTACGTGCAATTTCAAGACTTAAAATCATGACTTCTAAATCACAAACAGAACTGAAAAACATAAGTGTGGTATTATAAGTAAATGATTAATACACTAACATGAGATCTCTTACAGCAATATTCTCAATATCAACATCCACTCTTCAAATTAGGTTTTGATTCAGATGTATCAACAGGCCCACCATAATGAAGAGATAACTTCTATAACCATAAAAGGGCACAAACAAAATGTCAGGGTGAGAATAAAAAACCTGACCCTTTTACAAAAATAAAATAAAAAAGGTCTTCAGGAGTACACTGTTTCACTCCTTCAATCCCAGCAAGAACACACAATGGGAGCCCATTTTACTCTGGCCTGGTGTTAATACACATCAGCTGACTGACTCTGCCAGCTGTTAGACCACTACAAGGGTCAGACCAGGACAGTGCTTATCTGTCTCTCCGTGTGTGTGAGACTATCTCTGGGAGCCTGCGATGGAGGGTGGGCTTTTGCTTGCACATGTAACAACAATGCGAAGAGACCCTGTCCTGCCTGAATTGAAAACACAGAGTCTAGTGGCAGTCTCTGTCCATGTGAAAGGTGTTTTTTTGTTAATCTGAAAGGAAAATGGAGAAGAAAAATGTTTTCGAAATCTGTGTTTCAGAACAAAGGCAGAAAGGGAGAACAGGACAGGACATTTTACCAAATGAACAAATTCACGTGTGCACGTTTCTGATGTTGGGTTTCAGAGCTATTCCTGGAAAAGTACCAAAAGAAATTGTCATGAACAAAAGGACTGATGCCGGGGAAATGGATTGAGATTCTCCTATTGAAATCCTCCTGCAACACCCCTGCTTTGTCTGAGAAGGGGGTGGGGGTTGTGTACATTAATGTACGAAAACACCAATGGGGGACAAAGAAAAGGGGTAGGAAGGAGACACAGCCCACCTGCTCACATCCACTGCCCCATTTCAACCAGCTGAGCCAGGAGACCTGGGTTAATGAACTGAGCCTGATTAATGACGCTATTTTGGAATAGATCACTAAACATTCATTACCTTGCCAGTCCCCTATACAAGGGGATCCCTTTCATTCTAAGTACTGTATTTTATGTACACTGTATATTTCTATAAATGCTTTAGTGAGTGGTTTTAACAAACTGAACTGATGTACCATTCTGAATCTTGGCAAGAACAACGAAAACCGTATAGATTCTTCTCTGAAATAGTCCCATTTTAAAGCTGTGAGATCTGAATAACTCGGCTTCTTGTCCAGAACACCTTTAAATTGTTAAATTAAGTGCAACACTCTTTTTTATTTGTTAACCTGCTGTTTAAAAGACATTTTCAAATTGAGTTCTGAAATACATGCAATTATTTCATCACAACTGTTAACAGATTTCACAAGATTGTATAATTTGTGTCAGTGTTCACTAAGTGAGAAAAAAGAACTGGAACCTGATATTGTCTGTGTTTATTTTGAGCTAAGAGGCTGTGTGTCAAGAGTTTAACAGTACATTCCAGCTCTAAAATTATTCTGCATCATTACTGAGAAATCTGAACTGATGTTGCTCAAGTGGACTAAAAAGCAGGGCCAATACTAAGCAGAACTACATTATATTATTGAGTTATATCTAATATTTGAGAATGGTTCTACTCATAAAAGATTTGTCAATTCACCAATGTTTCTCAAAGTAATCAGAAACTTCATTGCGTCTTTATCTTCTTTCAAATACCCTAGTTACAACAGTAAGGAGATCTGGGCTTGGTCTTAACAAAGCCATTCTGTTAATGCCTTTGCTACTGCAGGTGATTCATGCCACGCAGGCCTCAAAATGTTCTATTTCTCTGAACCTGATGACACGTCCTGGGGTGCAAAGTACAGTAATTGCAGTGTGTCAGATTTAAGTTCATTTTGTGCTGAATTACATCTCACTGTCTGACAGCGTAGTT